>NW_019646530.1:55066-70867 GCF_002806865.2 Cucurbita pepo subsp. pepo
ACAGACAATTCACACATATCAATATATATGACACATGTAGAACCATGGAGCACGTGTCAACATCAAATATAATCATGCCGATAGTAAGGTCACTTACCTGGCTAGCTTAAGTCGTTGTCACGAATATATCTTTAATGAAAGTTTGATTTCGTCATTTGAAAATCGTGTCAACCTACGTGAGCCCATGACATCAGTTTCAAGTTTGAAATCTAAAAAATTATTTCTCTAATTTACATAGGTCCATTGTTAAAAGTTTTAANTCGTAATTTCATGTCATTCATATCATGTTGTATACACACAATTTAAGAGACCTAACATAACGTTGTGTGCTTTTAACATAACCTTTCTTGATATACACANTTATTAAAAATCTTATTTTCCATGGTTACTGTTGTAGAAAGAAAAGTATATACAACTATTTAAGTTATTTTGGGCTTTACCTTTCTCTCTCTTTAGTTTGTTGTTCTTTTTTTTTTTTCTGTTACCTTTTAATTATGTTCTCATGTATTCCAAATTTCTAGTGGATCTCTGTTTCCAAATCATTCCTTATCTCAGTGTTTACTGTTCACAAATTTTCCTATATTTTTAATCTATTCATTTGGCTATTGATATAAATTTAATCTAATATTACTAATCTGACCTGATTTGTTAAAATTCATATAAATGATTGACAATAGTTTCTAACTCAAAGCTAAACCATTGTAATAATTCAATGAAGATTTAACTATAATTGGTTGTGATTTATAAGAAAAAAAAAATAGAATAAAAGAAAATGAAGAATTAATATATACCTTATTGATGAGATCTAACTTCACGTAAATCTCCCGTGAATCTGCACTCGGCAAAGGTCATTCTCATTTTTTTTTTCTCAAGTAAATGTTTTTATTTGTAGTAAGTGTTACTTTGTGTGGTAAGGATGGGTTGAGGAGAGATAATGGTGGGAAGGGATGAGAGGTCAGTGGAGAGAAGTGGGTAAAGGTTGTTGTTGTTTTATTTATTTATTATTAATTAATTAATTTATTATTATTATTATTTTAACTATTTTTTTAATAATTATTTTTATTTTTTTTTATTTCTTTATTAATTTTTTGGCTATTACAATAAAACAGTAAAAGAGTGCGTAAAATTGAAAACATAATTTGGAAACCCTAATCCAAGACGTTTGAAGAACGTGCTAAAAAATTGAGTAACACTCGACGTTATTCGAAATTTTTGGAAGGAATGATCAGACATGATGNAGTAAAAGAGTGCTTAAAATTGAAACCATAATTTGGAAACCCTAATCCGGAACGTTTGAAGTACGTGATACAAAAACCGAGTAATAGGCGACATTTTAAGAAATTCTTGTACGGAATGCTTGGGCTTGATGATTTAGAATAGAATTTCGAAGAAACGAAGTGCATCAAACAATAAAAGAGTGCTTATAATCGAAACCCAAATAAGGGACGTTTGAAGCACGTGTGAAAAAAACCATGTAACGATCGACGTTTTTCAAATTTTTTTAGGGGAATGATTAGGCTTGATGATTTACAATAGAATGTCGAAGAAACGGAGTGTATAAAGTAGTAAAAGAGTGCTTAAAATTGAAACCATAATTTGGAAACCCTAATCCGGAACGTTTGAAGTACGTGATACAAAAACCGAGTAATAGGCGACATTTTAAGAAATTCTTGTACGGAATGCTTGGGCTTGATGATTTAGAATAGAATTTCGAAGAAACGGAGTGTATAAATCAGTTAAATATTCTCAGAACCCCACAGTCCAGCCTACCCGACTGATATAACTACGATTGCTTAAAATCCAAAAACGAACTTGGGACGTTTGAAGCACGTGCAAACAAAACCGGGTAACAATAGATGTTTTTCAAAGTCTTTGTGGGGAATGATTGGTCTTGACGATTTAGAATAGAATGTCGAAGAAGCATAGGGTATAAAACAGTAAAAGAGTGCTTACCTAATTTGGAAACCCTAATCCGGGACGTTTGAAGCACGCGCTAAAAACCCGAGTAAAACTGTAAGTTTTTCAAAATTCTTGGAAGGAATGATCAGGCTTGATGACTTAGAGAATAGAATGTCGTAGAAACATTGTATAAAACGTGAAAAGAGTGCTTAAAGTCGAAAGCCTAATCCAAGACGTTTGAAGCACGTGCTAATTGAACTTTGTAACGGTCGACGTTTTTCAAACTTTTTGTGGGGAATGATCAGGCATAATGATTTGAAATAGAATTTCGAAGAAACGGAATGCATAAAATAGTAAAAGAGTGCCTATCATCGAACCCCTAAACTGGGACGTTCGAAGCACGTACGAAAAAACCGAGTAACGCTCGACGTTTTGCGAAATTTTTGTGATGAATTATCAGACTTGATGATTTAGAATAGAATGTCGAAGAAACGGAGTGTATAAAGTAGTAAAAGAGTGCTTAAAATTAAAAGCATAATTTGGAAACCCTAATCTGGAATGTTTGAAGTACGTGAAACAAAAATTGAGTAATAGGCGACATTTTAAGAAATTCTTGTACGGAATGCTTGGGCTTGATGATTTAGAATAGAATTTCGAAGAAACGGAGTGTATAAATCAGTTAAATATTCTCAGAACCCCACAGTCCAGCCTACCCGACTGATATAACTACGATTGCTTAAAATCCAAAAACGAACTTGGGACGTTTGAAGCACGTGCAAACAAAACCGGGTAACAATAGATGTTTTTCAAAGTCTTTGTGGGGAATGATTGGTCTTGACGATTTAGAATAGAATGTCGAAGAAGCATAGGGTATAAAACAGTAAAAGAGTGCTTACCTAATTTGGAAACCCTAATCCGGGACGTTTGAAGCACGCGCTAAAAACCCGAGTAAAACTGTAAGTTTTTCAAAATTCTTGGAAGGAATGATCAGGCTTGATGACTTAGAGAATAGAATGTCGTAGAAACATTGTATAAAACGTGAAAAGAGTGCTTAAAGTCGAAAGCCTAATCCAAGACGTTTGAAGCACGTGCTAATTGAACTTTGTAACGGTCGACGTTTTTCAAACTTTTTGTGGGGAATGATCAGGCATAATGATTTGAAATAGAATTTCGAAGAAACGGAATGCATAAAATAGTAAAAGAGTGCCTATCATCGAACCCCTAAACTGGGACGTTCGAAGCACGTACGAAAAAACCGAGTAACGCTCGACGTTTTGCGAAATTTTTGTGATGAATTATCAGACTTGATGATTTAGAATAGAATGTCGAAGAAACGGAGTGTATAAAGTAGTAAAAGAGTGCTTAAAATTGAAACCATAATTTGGAAACCCTAATCCGGAACGTTTGAAGTACGCGATACAAAAACCGAGTAATAGGCGACATTTTAAGAAATTCTTGTACGGAATGCTTGGGCTTGATGATTTAGAATAGAATTTCGAAGAAACGGAGTGTATAAATCAGTTAAATATTCTCAGAACCCCACAGTCCAGCCTACCCGACTGATATAACTACGATTGCTTAAAATCCAAAAACGAACTTGGGACGTTTGAAGCACGTGCAAACAAAACCGGGTAACAATAGATGTTTTTCAAAGTCTTTGTGGGGAATGATTGGTCTTGACGATTTAGAATAGAATGTCGAAGAAGCATAGGGTATAAAACAGTAAAAGAGTGCTTACCTAATTTGGAAACCCTAATCCGGGACGTTTGAAGCACGCGCTAAAAACCCGAGTAAAACTGTAAGTTTTTCAAAATTCTTGGAAGGAATGATCAGGCTTGATGACTTAGAGAATAGAATGTCGTAGAAACATTGTATAAAACGTGAAAAGAGTGCTTAAAGTCGAAAGCCTAATCCAAGACGTTTGAAGCACGTGCTAATTGAACTTTGTAACGGTCGACGTTTTTCAAACTTTTTGTGGGGAATGATCAGGCATAATGATTTGAAATAGAATTTCGAAGAAACGGAATGCATAAAATAGTAAAAGAGTGCCTATCATCGAACCCCTAAACTGGGACGTTCGAAGCACGTACGAAAAAACCGAGTAACGCTCGACGTTTTGCGAAATTTTTGTGATGAATTATCAGACTTGATGATTTAGAATAGAATGTCGAAGAAACGGAGTGTATAAAGTAGTAAAAGAGTGCTTAAAATTGAAACCATAATTTGGAAACCCTAATCCGGAACGTTTGAAGTACGCGATACAAAAACCGAGTAATAGGCGACATTTTAAGAAATTCTTGTACGGAATGCTTGGGCTTGATGATTTAGAATAGAATTTCGAAGAAACGGAGTGTATAAATCAGTTAAATATTCTCAGAACCCCACAGTCCAGCCTACCCGACTGATATAACTACGATTGCTTAAAATCCAAAAACGAACTTGGGACGTTTGAAGCACGTGCAAACAAAACCGGGTAACAATAGATGTTTTTCAAAGTCTTTGTGGGGAATGATTGGTCTTGACGATTTAGAATAGAATGTCGAAGAAGCATAGGGTATAAAACAGTAAAAGAGTGCTTACCTAATTTGGAAACCCTAATCCGGGACGTTTGAAGCACGCGCTAAAAACCCGAGTAAAACTGTAAGTTTTTCAAAATTCTTGGAAGGAATGATCAGGCTTGATGACTTAGAGAATAGAATGTCGTAGAAACATTGTATAAAACGTGAAAAGAGTGCTTAAAGTCGAAAGCCTAATCCAAGACGTTTGAAGCACGTGCTAATTGAACTTTGTAACGGTCGACGTTTTTCAAACTTTTTGTGGGGAATGATCAGGCATAATGATTTGAAATAGAATTTCGAAGAAACGGAATGCATAAAATAGTAAAAGAGTGCCTATCATCGAACCCCTAAACTGGGACGTTCGAAGCACGTACGAAAAAACCGAGTAACGCTCGACGTTTTGCGAAATTTTTGTGATGAATTATCAGACTTGATGATTTAGAATAGAATGTCGAAGAAACGGAGTGTATAAAGTAGTAAAAGAGTGCTTAAAATTGAAACCATAATTTGGAAACCCTAATCCGGAACGTTTGAAGTACGCGATACAAAAACCGAGTAATAGGCGACATTTTAAGAAATTCTTGTACGGAATGCTTGGGCTTGATGATTTAGAATAGAATTTCGAAGAAACGGAGTGTATAAATCAGTTAAATATTCTCAGAACCCCACAGTCCAGCCTACCCGACTGATATAACTACGATTGCTTAAAATCCAAAAACGAACTTGGGACGTTTGAAGCACGTGCAAACAAAACCGGGTAACAATAGATGTTTTTCAAAGTCTTTGTGGGGAATGATTGGTCTTGACGATTTAGAATAGAATGTCGAAGAAGCATAGGGTATAAAACAGTAAAAGAGTGCTTACCTAATTTGGAAACCCTAATCCGGGACGTTTGAAGCACGCGCTAAAAACCCGAGTAAAACTGTAAGTTTTTCAAAATTCTTGGAAGGAATGATCAGGCTTGATGACTTAGAGAATAGAATGTCGTAGAAACATTGTATAAAACGTGAAAAGAGTGCTTAAAGTCGAAAGCCTAATCCAAGACGTTTGAAGCACGTGCTAATTGAACTTTGTAACGGTCGACGTTTTTCAAACTTTTTGTGGGGAATGATCAGGCATAATGATTTGAAATAGAATTTCGAAGAAACGGAATGCATAAAATAGTAAAAGAGTGCCTATCATCGAACCCCTAAACTGGGACGTTCGAAGCACGTACGAAAAAACCGAGTAACGCTCGACGTTTTGCGAAATTTTTGTGATGAATTATCAGACTTGATGATTTAGAATAGAATGTCGAAGAAACGGAGTGTATAAAGTAGTAAAAGAGTGCTTAAAATTGAAACCTTTATTTGAAAACCCTAATCTAGAACGTTTGAAGTACGTGATACAAAAACCGAGTAATAGGCGACATTTTAATAAATTTTCGTACGGAATAATGGACTTGATGATTTAGAATAGAATTTCGAAGAAACAGAGTGTATAAAAGAATTAAATATTCTCAGAACCCCAGTCTAAACCCGAGTAAAACTGAAAGTTTTTCAAAATTTTTGGAAGGAATGATCAGGCTTGATGACTTAGAATAGAATGTCGTAGAAACATTGTATAAAACGTGAAAACAGTGCTTAAAATCGAAAGCCTAATCCAAGACGTTTGAAGCACGTGCTAATTAAACTTTGTAACGGTCGACGTTTTTCAAATGTTTTGTGGGGAATGATTAGGCATAATGATTTAAAATAGAATTTCGAAGAAACGGAATGCATAAAATAGTAAAAGAGTGCCTATCATCGAACCCCTAATCCGGAAACTCTAATTTGGGACGTTTGAAGCACGTACGAAAAAACCGAGTAACGCTCGACGTTTTGCGAAATTTTTGTGATGAATTATCAGACTTGATGATTTAGAATAGAATGTCGAAGAAACGGAGTGTATAAAGTAGTAAAAGAGTGCTTAAAATTGAAACCATAATTTGGAAACCCTAATCCGGAACGTTTGAAGTACGCGATACAAAAACCGAGTAATAGGCGACATTTTAAGAAATTCTTGTACGGAATGGTTGGGCTTGATGATTTAGAATAGAATTTCGAAGAAACGGAGTGTATAAATCAGTTAAATATTCTCAGAACCCCACAGTCCAGCCTACCCGACTGATATAACTACGATTGCTTAAAATCCAAAAACGAACTTGGGACGTTTGAAGCACGTGCAAACAAAACCGGGTAACAATAGATGTTTTTCAAAGTCTTTGTGGGGAATGATTGGTCTTGACGATTTAGAATAGAATGTCGAAGAAGCATAGGGTATAAAACAGTAAAAGAGTGCTTCAAATCGAAAACCTAATTTGGAAACCCTAATCCGGGACGTTTGAAGCACGCGCTAAAAACCCGAGTAAAACTGTAAGTTTTTCAAAATTCTTGGAAGGAATGATCAGGCTTGATGACTTAGAGAATAGAATGTCGTAGAAACATTGTATAAAACGTGAAAAGAGTGCTTAAAGTCGAAAGCCTAATCCAAGACGTTTGAAGCACGTGCTAATTGAACTTTGTAACGGTCGACGTTTTTCAAACTTTTTGTGGGGAATGATCAGGCATAATGATTTGAAATAGAATTTCGAAGAAACGGAATGCATAAAATAGTAAAAGAGTGCCTATCATCGAACCCCTAAACTGGGACGTTCGAAGCACGTACGAAAAAACCGAGTAACGCTCGACGTTTTGCGAAATTTTTGTGATGAATTATCAGACTTGATGATTTAGAATAGAATGTCGAAGAAACGGAGTGTATAAAGTAGTAAAAGAGTGCTTAAAATTGAAACCATAATTTGGAAACCCTAATCCGGAACGTTTGAAGTACGTGATACAAAAACCGAGTAATAGGCGACATTTTAAGAAATTCTTGTACGGAATGATTGGGCTTGATGATTTAGAATAGAATTTCGAAGAAACTGAGTGTATAAATCAGTTAAATATTCTCAAAACCCAAGTCCAGCCTACCCGACTAGTATAATCTAGAATCCACTACCATTGCTTAAAATCCAAACCCGAACTTGGGACGTTTGAAACACGTGAAAAAAACAACCGAGTAACAACAGATGTTTTTCAGAATTTTTGTGGGGAATGATTAGGCTTGACGATTTAGAATAGAATGTCGAAGAAGCATAGGGTATAAAACAGTAAAAGAGTGCTTAAAATCGAAAACCTAATTTGGAAACCCTAATCCGGGACGTTTGAAGCACGTGCTAAAAACCCAAGTAAAACTGAAAGTTTTTCAAAATATTTGGAATTAATGATCAGGCCTGATGTCATAGAATAGAATGTCGTAGAAACATTGTATAAAACGTGAAAAGAGTGCTTAAAATCGAAAGCCTAATCCAACACGTTTGAAGCACGTGCTAATTAAACTTTGTAACGGTCGACGTTTTTCAAATTTTTTATGGAGAATGATCAGGCATAATGATTTAAAATAGAATTTCGAAGAAACGGAATGCATAAAATAGTAAAAGAGTGCTTATCATCGAACCAATAATCCGGAAACCCTAATCTGGGACGGTTGAAGCACGTTCGAAAAAACTGAGTAACCCTCGACGTATTTTGAAATTTTTATGATGAATTATCGAACTTGATGATTTAGAATAGAATGTCGAAGAAACGGAGTGTATAAAGTAGTAAAAGAGTGCTTAAAATTGAAACCATTATTTGGAAACCCTAATCTGGAACGTTTGAAGTACGTGATACAAAATTCGAGTAATACGCGACATTTTAAGAAATTTTTGTGGGGAATGATTGGAATTGATGATTTAGAATAGAATTTCGAAGAAACTGAGTGTATAAATCAGTTAAATATTCTCAGAACCCAAGTCCAGCCTACCCGACTGATATAATCTAGAATTCACTACGATTGCTTAAACTCGAAACCCAAACTTGGGACGTTTGAAGCACGTGCAAAAAAAAAAAAACCGAGTAGCAATAAATGTTTTTCAAAATTTTTGTGGGGAATTATTAG
This sequence comes from Cucurbita pepo subsp. pepo, assembly GCF_002806865.2. Lineage (NCBI taxonomy): Eukaryota > Viridiplantae > Streptophyta > Magnoliopsida > Cucurbitales > Cucurbitaceae > Cucurbita > Cucurbita pepo. Next base: position 63,523 of record NW_019646530.1, read on the forward strand.
GCCTGACCATTTAGAATAGAATGTCTGTAACGACCCAGATCTACCGCAAGCAGATATTGTTCTCTTTGGGCTTTCTTTTTCGGGCTCGCCCTCAAGGCTTTAAAACGCGTCTGCTACGGGAAGGTTTCCACACCCTTATAAATGGTGGTTTGTTCTCCTCTCCAACCAATGTGGGACATCACAGACCCAGATCCACCGCAAGCAGATATTGTCCTCTTTGGCCTTTCCCTTTCGGGCTCGCCCTCAAGGCTTTAAAACGCGTCTGCTAGGGGAAGGTTTCCACACCCTTATAAATGGTGGTTTGTTCTCCTCTCCAACCAATGTGGGACATCACAATCCACCCCCTCTTCGGGGCCTAGCGTCCTCGCTGGTACTCTTTTCTTCCTCCAATCGATGTGGAACCGCCCCTAAATCCACCCCCCTTTGGGGCCCAGCGTCCTTACTGGCACACCGTCTCGTGTCTACCCCCCTTCGGGAAACAGCGAGAAGGCTGGCACATTGTCCGGTGTCTGGCTCTGATACCAACGGTATCAGAGCTCTAGGTTATAGATCTTGTAGACTAGCCTACGATGTAGACTTGGCATGTTCCATGGTCCCACCGTCGGTGCCCTGTCTCCGTCAGGTATGTCTTACGTAAGATAAGAAAAGGAAATGTCGTTGATTGTGTATGTTGTTATTGTTTGGTCATTATAAAATATAACTCATAATTGGACTTTACTCTATTGATTGTAATATTATTTACTGCATTCATGTTAGCTTAATGCTATATTTATTATAATTTAGAATACGTTATGTTTTACCTTGCATGGAATGTGAATGTAAATTGTTGTATTGATGAGTTATGTTTTACCTTGCATGGAATGTGAATGTAAATTGTTGTATTGATGATGTTTAGATTTACTGAGATTGTTGGTGTGAATTAGTAGCTATAGTTTTAGTAATCTACTAAATGTTAGGGTTGCTATGAAAATGACTTTTCTAAGCAAGATCATATGTTTTAGTTAGACGTCTTGAACATAAATAAACTACATAGTCTTATGACCATAGAGATGGGGAGAACTGTACCAATGTATACGGAAGAGTAAATAGTTTTAGATGAAATAAAATGACCTAAGAAACTTGGCATAGTTGTCAATATCCTATAGTATACGATAGATATTAAAAGTGGTAGTGTCTTTAAGAAAACTTTATAACTTTGAAGTATATAAAGATGAAATTAAAGTACCTGTAAAAAAAAAAAAAAAAAANGAATGTCGTAGAAACATTGTATAAAACGTGAAAAGAGTGCTTAAAGTCGAAAGCCTAATCCAAGACGTTTGAAGCACGTGCTAATTGAACTTTGTAACGGTCGACGTTTTTCAAACTTTTTGTGGGGAATGATCAGGCATAATGATTTGAAATAGAATTTCGAAGAAACGGAATGCATAAAATAGTAAAAGAGTGCCTATCATCGAACCCCTAAACTGGGACGTTCGAAGCACGTACGAAAAAACCGAGTAACGCTCGACGTTTTGCGAAATTTTTGTGATGAATTATCAGACTTGATGATTTAGAATAGAATGTCGAAGAAACGGAGTGTATAAAGTAGTAAAAGAGTGCTTAAAATTGAAACCATAATTTGGAAACCCTAATCCGGAACGTTTGAAGTACGTGATACAAAAACCGAGTAATAGGCGACATTTTAAGAAATTCTTGTACGGAATGCTTGGGCTTGATGATTTAGAATAGAATTTCGAAGAAACGGAGTGTATAAATCAGTTAAATATTCTCAGAACCCCACAGTCCAGCCTACCCGACTGATATAACTACGATTGCTTAAAATCCAAAAACGAACTTGGGACGTTTGAAGCACGTGCAAACAAAACCGGGTAACAATAGATGTTTTTCAAAGTCTTTGTGGGGAATGATTGGTCTTGACGATTTAGAATAGAATGTCGAAGAAGCATAGGGTATAAAACAGTAAAAGAGTGCTTCAAATCGAAAACCTAATTTGGAAACCCTAATCCGAGACGTTTGAAGCACGCGCTGAAAACCCGAGTAAAACTGAAAGTTTTTCAGAATTTTTGGAAGGAATGATCATGCTTCATGACTTAGAATAGAATGTCGATGNTGATGACTTAGAGAATAGAATGTCGTAGAAACATTGTATAAAACGTGAAAAGAGTGCTTAAAGTCGAAAGCCTAATCCAAGACGTTTGAAGCACGTGCTAATTTAACTTTGTAACGGTCGACGTTTTTCAAACTTTTTGTGGGGAATGATCAGGCATAATGATTTGAAATAGAATTTCGAAGAAACGGAATGCATAAAATAGTAAAAGAGTGCCTATCATCGAAACCCTAATCTGGGACGTTTGAAGCACGTATTAAAAAACCGAGTAACGCTCGACGTTTTTTGAAATTTCTATGATGCATTATCAGACTTGATAATTTAGAATAGAATGTCGAAGAAATGGAGTGTATAAAGTAGTAAAATTGTGCTTAAAATTGAAACCATAATTTGGAAACCCTAATCCGGAACGTTTGAAGTACGTGATACAAAAACCGAGTAATAGGCGACATTTTAAGAAATTCTTGTACGGAATGCTTGGGCTTGATGATTTAGAATAGAATTTCGAAGAAACGGAGTGTATAAATCAGTTAAATATTCTCAGAACCCCACAGTCCAGCCTACCCGACTGATATAACTACGATTGCTTAAAATCCAAAAACGAACTTGGGACGTTTGAAGCACGTGCAAACAAAACCGGGTAACAATAGATGTTTTTCAAAGTCTTTGTGGGGAATGATTGGTCTTGACGATTTAGAATAGAATGTCGAAGAAGCATAGGGTATAAAACAGTAAAAGAGTGCTTACCTAATTTGGAAACCCTAATCCGGGACGTTTGAAGCACGCGCTAAAAACCCGAGTAAAACTGTAAGTTTTTCAAAATTCTTGGAAGGAATGATCAGGCTTGATGACTTAGAGAATAGAATGTCGTAGAAACATTGTATAAAACGTGAAAAGAGTGCTTAAAGTCGAAAGCCTAATCCAAGACGTTTGAAGCACGTGCTAATTGAACTTTGTAACGGTCGACGTTTTTCAAACTTTTTGTGGGGAATGATCAGGCATAATGATTTGAAATAGAATTTCGAAGAAACGGAATGCATAAAATAGTAAAAGAGTGCCTATCATCGAACCCCTAAACTGGGACGTTCGAAGCACGTACGAAAAAACCGAGTAACGCTCGACGTTTTGCGAAATTTTTGTGATGAATTATCAGACTTGATGATTTAGAATAGAATGTCGAAGAAACGGAGTGTATAAAGTAGTAAAAGAGTGCTTAAAATTGAAACCATAATTTGGAAACCCTAATCCGGAACGTTTGAAGTACGTGATACAAAAACCGAGTAATAGGCGACATTTTAAGAAATTTTTGTACTGAATGATTGGGCTTGATGATTTAGAATAGAATTTCGAAGAAACGGAGTGTATAAATCAGTTAAATATTCTCAGAACCCCACAGTCCAGCCTACCCGACTGATATAATCTAGAATCGACTACTATTGCTTAAAACCTTGGGACGTTTGAAGCACGTGCAAACAAAACCGGGTAACAATAGATGTTTTTCAAAGTCTTTGTGGGGAATGATTGGTCTTGACGATTTAGAATAGAATGTCGAAGAAGCATAGGGTATAAAACAGTAAAAGAGTGCTTACCTAATTTGGAAACCCTAATCCGGGACGTTTGAAGCACGCGCTAAAAACCCGAGTAAAACTGTAAGTTTTTCAAAATTCTTGGAAGGAATGATCAGGCTTGATGACTTAGAGAATAGAATGTCGTAGAAACATTGTATAAAACGTGAAAAGAGTGCTTAAAGTCGAAAGCCTAATCCAAGACGTTTGAAGCACGTGCTAATTGAACTTTGTAACGGTCGACGTTTTTCAAACTTTTTGTGGGGAATGATCAGGCATAATGATTTGAAATAGAATTTCGAAGAAACGGAATGCATAAAATAGTAAAAGAGTGCCTATCATCGAACCCCTAAACTGGGACGTTCGAAGCACGTACGAAAAAACCGAGTAACGCTCGACGTTTTGCGAAATTTTTGTGATGAATTATCAGACTTGATGATTTAGAATAGAATGTCGAAGAAACGGAGTGTATAAAGTAGTAAAAGAGTGCTTAAAATTGAAACCATAATTTGGAAACCCTAATCCGGAACGTTTGAAGTACGCGATACAAAAACCGAGTAATAGGCGACATTTTAAGAAATTCTTGTACGGAATGGTTGGGCTTGATGATTTAGAATAGAATTTCGAAGAAACGGAGTGTATAAATCAGTTAAATATTCTCAGAACCCCACAGTCCAGCCTACCCGACTGATATAACTACGATTGCTTAAAATCCAAAAACGAACTTGGGACGTTTGAAGCACGTGCAAACAAAACCGGGTAACAATAGATGTTTTTCAAAGTCTTTGTGGGGAATGATTGGTCTTGACGATTTAGAATAGAATGTCGAAGAAGCATAGGGTATAAAACAGTAAAAGAGTGCTTACCTAATTTGGAAACCCTAATCCGGGACGTTTGAAGCACGCGCTAAAAACCCGAGTAAAACTGTAAGTTTTTCAAAATTCTTGGAAGGAATGATCAGGCTTGATGACTTAGAGAATAGAATGTCGTAGAAACATTGTATAAAACGTGAAAAGAGTGCTTAAAGTCGAAAGCCTAATCCAAGACGTTTGAAGCACGTGCTAATTGAACTTTGTAACGGTCGACGTTTTTCAAACTTTTATTGGAGAATGATCAGGCATAATGATTTAAAATAGAATTTTGAAGAAACGGAATGCATAAAATAGTAAAAGAGTGCTTATCATCAAACCCCTAATTTGGAAACCGTAATCTGGGACGTTTGAAGCACGTACGAAAAAACCGAGTAACGCTCGACGTTTTGCGAAATTTTTGTGATGAATTATCAGACTTGATGATTTAGAATAGAATGTCGAAGAAACGGAGTGTATAAAGTAGTAAAAGAGTGCTTAAAATTGAAACCATAATTTGGAAACCCTAATCCGGAACGTTTGAAGTACGTGATACAAAAACCGAGTAATAGGCGACATTTTAAGAAATTCTTGTACGGAATGCTTGGGCTTGATGATTTAGAATAGAATTTCGAAGAAACGGAGTGTATAAATCAGTTAAATATTCTCAGAACCCCACAGTCCAGCCTACCCGACTGATATAACTACGATTGCTTAAAATCCAAAAACGAACTTGGGACGTTTGAAGCACGTGCAAACAAAACCGGGTAACAATAGATGTTTTTCAAAGTCTTTGTGGGGAATGATTGGTCTTGACGATTTAGAATAGAATGTCGAAGAAGCATAGGGTATAAAACAGTAAAAGAGTGCTTCAAATCGAAAACCTAATTTGGAAACCCTAATCCGGGACGTTTGAAGCACGCGCTAAAAACCCGAGTAAAACTGTAAGTTTTTCAAAATTCTTGGAAGGAATGATCAGGCTTGATGACTTAGAGAATAGAATGTCGTAGAAACATTGTATAAAACGTGAAAAGAGTGCTTAAAATCGAAAGCCTAATCCAAGACGTTCGAAGCACGTGCTAATTAAACTTTGTAACGGTCGACGTTTTTCAAACTCTTTGTGGGGAATGATCAGGCATAACGATTTAAAATAGAATTTCGAAGAAACGGAATGCATAAAATAGTAAAAGAGTGCTTATCATCAAACCCCTAATTTGGAAACCCTAATCTGGGACGTTTGAAGCACGTACGAAAAAACCGAGTAACGCTCGACATTTTTTGAAATTTTTATGATGAGTTATTAGACTTGATGATTTAGAATAGAATGTTGAAGAAACGGAGTGTATAAAGTAGTAAAAGAGTGCTTAAAATTGAAACCATAATTTGGAAACCCTAATCCGGAACGTTTGAAGTACGCGATACAAAAACCGAGTAATAGGCGACATTTTAAGAAATTCTTGTACGGAATGGTTGGGCTTGATGATTTAGAATAGAATTTCGAAGAAACGGAGTGTATAAATCAGTTAAATATTCTCAGAACCCCACAGTCCAGCCTACCCGACTGATATAACTACGATTGCTTAAAATCCAAAAACGAACTTGGGACGTTTGAAGCACGTGCAAACAAAACCGGGTAACAATAGATGTTTTTCAAAGTCTTTGTGGGGAATGATTGGTCTTGACGATTTAGAATAGAATGTCGAAGAAGCATAGGGTATAAAACAGTAAAAGAGTGCTTACCTAATTTGGAAACCCTAATCCGGGACGTTTGAAGCACGCGCTAAAAACCCGAGTAAAACTGTAAGTTTTTCAAAATTCTTGGAAGGAATGATCAGGCTTGATGACTTAGAGAATAGAATGTCGTAGAAACATTGTATAAAACGTGAAAAGAGTGCTTAAAGTCGAAAGCCTAATCCAAGACGTTTGAAGCACGTGCTAATTGAACTTTGTAACGGTCGACGTTTTTCAAACTTTTTGTGGGGAATGATCAGGCATAATGATTTGAAATAGAATTTCGAAGAAACGGAATGCATAAAATAGTAAAAGAGTGCCTATCATCGAACCCCTAAACTGGGACGTTCGAAGCACGTACGAAAAAACCGAGTAACGCTCGACGTTTTGCGAAATTTTTGTGATGAATTATCAGACTTGATGATTTAGAATAGAATGTCGAAGAAACGGAGTGTATAAAGTAGTAAAAGAGTGCTTAAAATTGAAACCATAATTTTGAAACCCTAATTCGGAACGTTTGATGTACGTGGTACAAAAATCGAGTAATAGGCGACATTTTAAGAAATTTTTGTATGGAATGATTGGGCTTGATGATTTAGAATAGAATTTCGAAGAAACGGAGTGTATAAATCAGTTGCATATGGCTTGAGTATTTAAAGGAATACTTAATAAGTGACTCCACTATTGGAGTTAAATGCAACAATCACATGCAATGAGATGATGGGACCTATCTTTCATTTCGTTTTCCCTACAGTGTTGTCCTAACGGGTAATTTTGGACGTGTACCATATATTCTACACACAGCCCATACGTGCGAGTATGGGCTCACCAGCTAGTTTGCACACCGCTGGGCCTCTTTCCTTATCCGGTGGGCATATTTTGGGAGCCCCTTAGGCGTGACACCCGCTAGAACTTGTAACCGTCACGGCAGCGCTATGCANTCTTTCCTTATCCGGTGGGCATATTTTGGGAGCCCCTTAGGCGTGACACCCGCTAGAACTTGTAACCGTCACGGCAGCGCTATGCAAAGCATAACGATCGTTGTCCTGCCATTTGATGTACGTGTCCGTACCCTCGTGATGGGATAGGGGTAT
>NW_019646530.1:75479-75904 GCF_002806865.2 Cucurbita pepo subsp. pepo
GTCCAGCCTACCCGACTGATATAACTACGATTGCTTAAAATCCACAAACGAACTTGGGACGTTTCAAGCACGTGCAAACAAAACAGGGTAACAATAGATGTTTTTCATAGTTTTTGTGGGGAATGACTGGTCTTGACGATTTAGAATAGAATGTCGAAGAAGCATAGGGTATAAAACAGTAAAAGAGTGCTTCAAATCGAAAACCTAATTTGGAAACCCTAATCCGGGACGTTTGAAGCACGCGCTAAAAACCCGAGTAAAACTGTAAGTTTTTCAAAATTCTTGGAAGGAATGATCAGGCTTGATGACTTAGAGAATAGAATGTCGTAGAAACATTGTATAAAACGTGAAAAGAGTGCTTAAAGTCGAAAGCCTAATCCAATTCGTTTGAAGCACGTGCTAATTGAACTTTGTAACGGTCGACA
>NW_019646531.1:0-837 GCF_002806865.2 Cucurbita pepo subsp. pepo
ACCATAATGGAAAGACATCACAACCCTTTCAATGCCTTTGTAATACCAAGAATGGGCTTAACAAAATTCTCTTATAAAAATTGGTATTGTATAAGCATGGTGGATATCCTCAGATGCCATAAAACTTGGGATACTTGAAAATCAAACTTAAAATGATAGTCTTGAAACTTTAGCTATGGTAATACCTTTTAACCAGGTTGGAAAAATTGTTTGGTAATTTTCTACAACAATTTGTTTATGTTGAGCTTCCTGAGTGCATTCGTGTACCCTAAGGAGGATTACCACAAAACTTCTAGTTGATTTAGAGACAATGTCCCACTCTAATCCTCTTGTATCCCCCACCCAAGTTCATCTTAAATCATGGTTTCTTAAATTTAAGGTATATTGACAATCTCATATCTCCTACTGTAGCCCCCTCTCCATATATCTCTAAAATTTTGACCATGATCGTAATGTCTAGTCCAAACTGTGGCTCGATACTTTTAAATCACCTCACAACTTCCGTAATTGGGTGTATTATTATTATTTATTTATTNTGAACTCCAAGTCAACACAGAAATCTCAAATCTCTCTCCCATGTAAATCTTGATCATCTCTGCAAACCCATCTCCTATAAATTTGCCGCACGTTTTCAAATCTGACATTTTTCATTTCTGTTTCATTTTTGGAGGAAGTATCAGGTGGTTGAGAAGAGATTGTTGGGGAGGGTGACTAGGAGAGATGAAGGAATAATTATTTTTATTTACTTATTTATTAATTTATGATTATTATTATTATTATTATTTTACATAATAATAATTTTTATTTATTTATTTATTTATTATTATTGTTATTATT
>NW_019646531.1:1768-2439 GCF_002806865.2 Cucurbita pepo subsp. pepo
AAAAAAAATGTTCTTTTAATGCTAGTGCTATAAATTATCTTTATTGTGCCCCAAGTAATGATGAATTTAATAGAGTATCCATGTGTTGTTGAGCATATGAAATTTGGAAAACTCTTGAAGTAACTCACGAGGGAACAAATCAAGTTAAAGAAACAAAAATTAGCATGTTGGCTCATAACAAAATGTATGCAAATGAATCTCTAAGTGATGAAAAAGTAGCAAATTTTTACTTCATGGCTCATGGTGACAAAGAGGATGAAGTCATGGCTCAGGGTAACAAAGAGGATGAAGAAGACGAGGTAATTCTTGAATCTCCTTCTTATGATGAATTATTTAAAGTGTTTGAGGAGATGCAACTTGATTTAGAAAAACTTGGTTCAAAGTATGTTATGCTTCAAAAGAAATATAAGGCTTCAATTATTAAAGATGAGTCTTTATTAAATGAAATTTCTTGGTTGAAAGAGAATAATCATAATGTTGTAAAATTTGATATACCGTGTGAAAAGCATGTAAATGATTGTGATGAGAAAACTGCATTACTTGATAAAATTAAATTTCTTGAGCATGATTGTTGTGAAAAAGATAAGTTAATTAAATTACTCAAAGAAAAGGAATCAAATATTGTGCAAGAACTTGGTAAGGCTAAAGAGTCTATTCAAAAATTAACTATA
>NW_019646531.1:4870-6155 GCF_002806865.2 Cucurbita pepo subsp. pepo
GGGAGCATGTCATTCTTTTATTATTGTTTTATTGTTCTTTTTTATGATTATAAAGTAGGAGAAAATTAGGAAAAATATGCTCTAAATTTGTTATTGTATAATTAATGAATCACTTTGTTGTTGTGTTATTTCATAATTCATTAAAGCATTCATATAGGGGGAGAATATGAATTTGAGTGAATTTCAAATTTATGATAATATATTAGAATGCCTATTATGATGCATTATTTTAATTTTTATGATTTTATGAATTTCATACCATTTTTCTTGAAATGGTTTGTCGTCATAAAAAGGGGGATATTGTTGGCTTTTTGGCCCTTCATCTTTAATTAATTAATTGATATTTTGATGATGACAAACCTACCTTCAATTATTAACAATTCTCAGTATTACCTTCAATTATTAACAATTCTCAGTATTTTGTCTACAGTGTGAGGTTGGGAATAACGATTTCAACGTCTTTTTTAGTTCACTCAAATTAGATATAAAACGAAGAAGTTTCAGTCTTTTTTAGTTCACTCAAATTAGATATAAAACGAACTCAAATTAGATATAAAACGAAGAAGTTTCAGTCAAAATAAGATACCCGACGTAATGATGTGGTGGAAAAATTGACATCATGGACTAATCAAATTCAAGATACCTGACGTGATGATGTGGTGACAAAATTAACATAATGGACGAGCGCAAAATTGACATCAGAGACCAATCGAAGTATGACATTTATAAATTTGTTAGGGTAACAAATGGTGGAGTTTTCAATTACATTTATAAAAGATTTCCATTACCTTTAAATTAGAAGAGAAGTATTTAAATTATAAAATCATTTCAATTACATTTATGAAACTCTTCAGGTAACTAGAAAGAGATTTTTAGTTTTCAGGTAACTAGAAAGAGATTATAATGATTTTATTTACCTATATAAAAATTAGTGGTTACTTTTAAATGAAAAAAAAATTATAATAATTTTATTTATATTTATGAAAATTAGTTCCTTACTTTAAAATGGAATAGAAAGAAATTATAATGATTTACATTTATGTAAACTAGTTTTGAGAAAGAAAACCGTTTGAAATTACAAAATCATTTTAATTACAATGATTTCAATTAGATTTATAAAACTTTCAATGTTACCCACATTGTTTTGATTTAACATTTTTTTTTATTATATTATTACATTTCAATATGTTTTATATAGACAATAAAAATGAATTTAAAATGTTTTTAATATTTATTTAAAATATATATATATATATATATATATATATATATATATATATATATA
>NW_019646531.1:7034-9588 GCF_002806865.2 Cucurbita pepo subsp. pepo
TTTTTTTTTTTTTTTTTTGTTGCAAAAATCGGCTTGAGCTTGGTATTATTCGGTATGATATATGTTGAATTTGAATTTGGTCTTATTCGGTGTGATATATCTTGAATTTAAATTTGGTATTAATCCGTGTGATATATCTTGAATTTTATAATCTTAATTATAGGCATGTTGTTAGGAGAGCCTGTTATTCTTTTATTATTGTTTTATTGTTCTTTTTTATGATTACAAAGTGGGAGAAAATTAGGAAAAATATGCTCTAAATTTGTTATTGTATAATTAATGAATCATTTTGTTGTTGTGTTATTTCATAATTCATTAAAGCATTCGTATAGGGGAGAATATGAATTTGAGTGAATTTCAAATTTATGATAATATATTAGAATGCCTATCATGATACATCAATATTATTATTTGAACATGTGCATTATTTTAAGTTTTATGGTTTTATGAATTTCATACTATTTTTCTTGAAATGGTTTGTCGTCATAAAAAAGTAATAACTAGTTTTCATAAATGTAAATGAAATCATTATTTTTTTTTTCATTTAAAAGTAACCACTAGTTTTCATAAATGTAAATGAAATCATTATAATTTCTTTCCATTTAAAAGTAACCGAAAACTTTTATAAATGTAATTGAAATGATTTTATAATTCAAATACTCCTCTTTTAATTTAAAAGTAATGGAAATCTTTTATAAATGTAATTGAAAACTCCACCATATGTTAACCTACCAAATTTATAAATGTCATACTTCATTGGTCTCTGATGTCAATTTTGCCGCTGGTTCATGATGTCAATTTTGTCACCACATCATCACGTAAGGTATCTTGAATTTGATTGGTCCATGATGTCAATTTTGCCGCCACATCATCACGTCGGGTATCTTGTTTTGACTAAAACTTCTTCGTTTTATCTCTAATTTGAGTGAACTAAAAAAGACGTTGAAATTGTTATTCCCAACCTTACACTATGGACAAAATACTGAGAATGGTTAATAATTGAAGGTAGGTTTGTTATCATCAAAACATAAATCAATTAATTAATTAATTAAAATGAATTAATTTGAGATTAAGGGCCAAAAAGCCAACAATATACCCATTGTTCCATCGATATGACAACCCTAGATAGGGGTGAATAGAGTTTCAACAATGTAATTATTAATTTTTTTTAATAACAATAAAACTTATAACATGCAATAAAACTTAAAAATAATTTAGAATTTAAATAGGAAAAGAAATATAACACCGTAGTTTTATTGTGGTTAGGTCAAATTCGACCTACTCCACTCCCCAAGCGCCTCTTGGGAATTTGAATAAAACTTTCTGACTCTTTCCTCGGACCAGAGCCCAACCGCTACACCGCTCCTTCTACGAGTGTAAGAGCAAACTCAATCATTTCCACTGCTCAGGATCAAACCGGTACACTGCTCTTTTTACGAGTTCAAGAGCAAACTCAATCCTTTCCACGGCTCAGGATCAAATTGGTACAATTGTCTGAAATCTTATAGAAACACACCACAACACTCTGAAGTAATAGACATCTCTCTCAAGAATGAAATAAAATAAAAAAGAAATAGAATTGGAAGCTTTGAAGAGAGCAACAATGTACGCTTTTAAAAAAAATTAGATTGAGGAAACAAATGTTCTCGGTTTTGTGTTCTGAAAAAGAGGTGATGAGTTTAAATTAGGATCAAATTGTAAAATTAGGAATTGATACGGACCACTAAAACGTGAATCGAAACGTGGACCACGAAAAATAATATTTATTTATTTTTAAATTTATCGTAAAAAATTATAAACCATTAGTTTCATTTAAATTTATATATATATATTATTTTAAATAAATATTATAAACATTTTAAATTCATTTATTTATTTATATATATATCACATATTGAAATATAATAATATAATAAAAAAAATGTTAATGAAAACAATGTGGGTAATTGAAAAGTTTTATAAATCTAATGCATTATAAATGTAATTGAAATGATTTTGTAGTTGAAACCATTATAAATTATAAATGTAATTGAAATGATTTTAGTTTTAATTTCTNTGTAATTGAAATGATTTTAGTTTTAATTTCTTTCTGAGTTTTCATAAATGTAAATGAATTCATTATAAGTAACGACTAGATTTGATTTCATTGCATTATAATTTCTTTCCATTTAAAAGTAATCGAAAACTTTTATAAATGTAATTGAAAACTCCACCATTTGTTACTCTACCAAATTTATAAATGTCATATTTCGATTGGTCTATGATGTCAATTTTGCCGCTGGTCCATGATGCCAATTTTGTCACCACATCATTACGTCAAGTATCTTGTTTTGAATTCGATTGGTCCATGATGTCAATTTTGCCACCACATCATCATGTCGGGTATTTGTTTTGACTGGAACTTCTTCGTTTTATCTCTAATTTCAGTGAACCAAAAAAGACGTTGAAATCGTTATTCCCAACTTTACACTGTGGACAAAAATACTGAGAATGGTTAATAATTGAAGGTAGGTTTGTTATCATCAAAACATCAATTAATTAATTAATTAAAATT
>NW_019646531.1:13815-17922 GCF_002806865.2 Cucurbita pepo subsp. pepo
ATAGATACTCTATTAAATTCATCATTACTTAGGGCACAATAAAGATAATTTATAGCACTAGCATTAAAAGAACATTTTTTTATATCAAGTTCATCAAATTCATTCTCTAATTTAAGCTCCTCAATGTTATTAACAATTTTTATTGGAATGAAAAGACGTTTACTAACATTCAACCATAATTCATAATCAATCGATTGCAAATAAATTTTCATTCTAGCTTTCCAATATGTATAATTTGTTCCATCAAAATAAGGAGGTCTAGAGGTTGATTGTCCTTCACAAAAACCATTTTTAACACTTAGATTTTCCATAATCTCTAGAAATAAAGTTTATATAAAAAAAATTAATTAGAGCAACTGGGCTCTGTTACCAATTGTTGGATCGATATGACAACCCTAGAGGGGTGAATACGGTTTCAACAATGTAATTATTATTTTTTTTTTAAAATAACAATCAAAATATCATCCAATAAAACTTAACAATAATTTAGAATTTAAATAGGAAAAGGGTTAGAAAATATAAAATCGTAGTTTTATAGTGGTTCGGTCAAACTCGACCTACTCCACTCCCCAAGCACCTCTTGAGAATTTGAATAAAACTTTCTGACTCTTTCCTCGGATCAGAGCCGAACCGCTACCCCGCTCCTTTTACGAGTGCAAGAGCAAACTCAATCCTTTCCACGACTCAGGATCAAACCAATACACCGCTCTTGTTATGTGGTCAAGAGCAAACTCAATCCTTTCCACGGCTCAGGATCAAACCGGTACACCGCTCTTTTTACGAGTTCAAGAGCAAACTCAATCCTTTCCACGACTCAGGATCAAACCGGTACAATTGTCTGAAATCTTATAGAAACACTTCACAACTCTCTGAAGTAATAGATTTACAATTTTCTCACAATACAATAGACATTTCTATCAAGAATAAGATAAAAAAGAAATAGAATTGGAAGCTTTGGAGAGAGCAACAATGGAGGATTTCATAAAACTTAAAATAATGCACATGTTCAAATAATAATATTGATACCAATATCGATGCATCATCATAGGCATTCTAATATATCATCAGAACTTTGAAATTCACTCACATCCATATTCTCCCCCTATATTAATGCTTCAATGAATGATGAAACATGACAACAACGAAGTAATTTATTAATTATAAAATATCAATGAAGTGATTCATTAATTACAAAATAACAAATTTAGAGCATATTTTTCCTAATTTTCTCCCCCTTTGTCATCATAAAAAGAACAATAAAACAATAATAAAAGAATGACATGCTCCCTAGGAACATGCCTATAATTAAGATTATAAAATTCAAGATATATCAGACCGAGTAATTCCAAACTCAAATTCAAGATATATCACACGGAATAATACCAAGCTCAAACCTATTTTTGCAAAAAATTTCTTCATTTAACGGCTTGGTAAAAATATATGCTAATTGATCATTAGAGTTTACAAAATCAAGAATAATAGGTTCATTTTGCACATGTTCTCTAATAAAAAGATGTCTAATGTCAATATGTTTAGTTCTATAATGATGCACAGGATTTTTTGTTAAATTAATAGCACTGGTGTTATCACAAAAGATAGGCACGCTATCAAATTTTAATCTAGAATCACAAAGAGTTTGTTTCATCCAAAGAATTTGAGCACAACAACTAGCAACCACAATATATTCCGCTTCGGTAGTAGATAAGGCAACCGAATTTTGCTTTTTACTAAACCAAGAAACTAATGAACTACCAAGAAATTGACAAGTTCTACTAGTACTTTTACGATCAAGTAAACTTCCCGCAAAATCCGCATAAGAATATCCTACCAATTTAAACTCAACATTTCTAGGATACCACACTCCTAAATTAATAGTCACAAGCAAATATTTAAATATTCTTTTAACATGTAGATGAGATTCCTTAGGAAAAGATTGAAACCTAACNTTTCTAGGATACCACACTCCTAAATTAATAGTCACAAGCAAATATTTAAATATTCTTTTAACATGTAGATGAGATTCCTTAGGAAAAGATTGAAACCTAACACAAAGACATACACTAAACATAATATCAGGTCTACTAGCAGTCAAGTAAAGTAAAGATCCAATCGGACCTCGATAAGATTTTATATCTACACCTTTACCTTTTTCATCCTTATCAAGCTTGGTAGATGTGCTCATTGGAGTTTTTGCAATCTTACCTTCATTGAACTTGAACTTTTTGAGTAAATCCTTGATGTACTTCTCTTGATTTAGGAAGATACCATCTTTCAGTTGTTTGATTTGAAGTTCAAGAAAGAAACTGAGCTCTCCCATCATACTTATCATACATTTAGAAAATTCTTCCCATAAAGAAGAATTAGTAGAACCAAATATATTATAATTCACATATATTTGCACTAATACATATATTTTTCTTATTTTTACGATAAATTTAAAAATAAATAAATATTATTTTTTTTCGTGGTCCACGTTTTAGTGGTCTACATCAATTCCTATTTTTACAACTTGATTTGATCGCTATTTAAACTCATTACCTCTTCGTATTTTTTAAGAACACAACACAGAACACAACACATAGAACATTTCACAGTACAATAGACATCTCTCAATAATAAGATAAAAAAGAAATAGAATTGTCAATAATAAGATAAAAAAGAAATGGAAGCTTTGTTGAGAGCAACAATGGAGGATTTTAAAAAAAAAAATTTAGATCGAGAAAACTATGAAACTTGTGTATTGTGAAATGTTCTGTGTTGCGTTCTTAAAAAAATACGAAGAGGTAATGAGTTTAAATAGGGATCAAGTTGTAAAAATAGGAATTGATGCAGACAACTAAAACGTGGATACGAAAAAATAATATTTATTTATTTTTAAATTTATTGTAAAAAATTATAGACTACATGTTTCATTTATATATATATTATATATATATATATATATATATATATATATATATATATATATATATATATTTTAAATAAATATTAAAAACATTTTAAATTCATTTTTATTGTCTATATAAAACATATTGAAATGTAATAATATAATAAAAAAAAATGTTAAATCAAAACAATGTGGGTAACATTGAAAGTTTTATAAATCTAATTGAAATCATTGTAATTAAAATGATTTTGTAATTTCAAACGGTTTTCTTTCTCAAAACTAGTTTACATAAATGTAAATCATTATAATTTCTTTCTATTCCATTTTAAAGTAAGGAACTAATTTTCATAAATATAAATAAAATTATTATAATTTTTTTTTCATTTAAAAGTAACCACTAATTTTTATATAGGTAAATAAAATCATTATAATCTCTTTCTAGTTACCTGAAAACTAAAAATCTCTTTCTAGTTACCTGAAGAGTTTCATAAATGTAATTGAAATGATTTTATAATTTAAATACTTCTCTTCTAATTTAAAGGTAATGGAAATCTTTTATAAATGTAATTGAAAACTCCACCATTTGTTACCCTAACAAATTTATAAATGTCATACTTCGATTGGTCTCTGATGTCAATTTTGCGCTCGTCCATTATGTTAATTTTGTCACCACATCATCACGTCAGGTATCTTGAATTTGATTAGTCCATGATGTCAATTTTTCCACCACATCATTACGTCGGGTATCTTATTTTGACTGAAACTTCTTCGTTTTATATCTAATTTGAGTTCGTTTTATATCTAATTTGAGTGAACTAAAAAAGACTGAAACTTCTTCGTTTTATATCTAATTTGAGTGAACTAAAAAAGACGTTGAAATCGTTATTCCCAACCTCACACTGTAGACAAAATACTGAGAATTGTTAATAATTGAAGGTAATACTGAGAATTGTTAATAATTGAAGGTAGGTTTGTCATCATCAAAATATCAATTAATTAATTAAAGATGAAGGGCCAAAAAGCCAACAATATCCCCCTTTTTATGACGACAAACCATTTCAAGAAAAATGGTATGAAATTCATAAAATCATAAAAATTAAAATAATGCATCATAATAGGCATTCTAATATATTATCATAAATTTGAAATTCACTCAAATTCATATTCTCCCCCTATATGAATGCTTTAATGAATTATGAAATAACACAACAACAAAGTGA
>NW_019646531.1:20706-29181 GCF_002806865.2 Cucurbita pepo subsp. pepo
AAAAAAAAAAACATTTTTCATTTTGAACTCTTTTTACAAAACTAGTCCATCTTTTCAAAACATCATTTTTATGTTTTATCATCAAAACCCAAGTAAATCTCCAAAAATCATCTACTAAGAGTACATCTTCAAAGAGAATATCATCATTACCTATAGTACCCTTACCAATTATTTTACCTTTCTTGTTCTCGCCAAAAGTTACTAAGCCGCCATCCTTCTTGTAAAGATTCACAAACTTGGATTGGTTTCCCGTCATGTGTCTTGAGCAACCATTGTCCAAATACCACTTATTTTTTCTGGGAGACTTTCAAATAAACCTATAAACAAAGATATTCAAAATTGACCTTTTGGTACCCATACTTGTTTGGGTCCCAACAAGTTAGTTTTCACAAATTTAGGAATCATGCTTGCATTCATATTAAAAAACTTACCACACGAGAAACAAACAACACCATGCAGGAATTTATTTGTTGGACTAAGTTTATGTATTCTATTTTCAATAGAAAAATTATTTCTTAAAACATTGTTAAATTTTATATTTTTAGAAAATTTTCTTCCGGAAGTAATGTTTTGAGAATTTTTGAATTTAAAGCAATTAGGTCTAATATGACCTTCAACACCACAATAATGACATCTAGACACAAATCTAGATTTATCATGAGATACAAATTTGCATGTGTTAGGCTTAAGCATAATGGGGGATGGCTTAACAAATATTGTTTTAGAACTTGAAGGAGTAGAACCTTCATCAATATAGCCTAATCCTCTTTTATCACCCTAAGGCTTTCCTGCTTCAATTATTTTATCTAATTTTAGAGCACCTATAGTTAACTTTTGAATAGACTCTTTAGCTTTACCAAATTATTGTATAGTATTTGATTCCTTTTGAGTAATTTAATTAACTTATCTTTTTCATAACAATCATGCTCAAGAAACTTAATTTTATCTAGTAATGCAGTTTTCTCATCACAATCATTTACATGCTTTTTTCACAGGGTATATAAAACTTTACAACAATACGATTATTCTCTTTCAAGCAAGAAATTTCATTTAATAAAGACTCATTTTTAATAATTGAAGCCTTATATTTCTTTTGAAGCATAACATACTTTGAACCAAGTTTTTCTAAATCAAGTTGCATCTCCTCAAAAACTTTAAATAATTCATCGTAAGAAGGAGATTCAAGAATTACCTCGTCTTCTTGATCCTCTTTGTTACCCTGAGCCATGAAGCAAAAATTTGCTACTTTTTCATCACTTAGAGATTCATTTGCATACATTTTATTATGAGCTAACATGCTAATTTTTGTTTCATTAACTTGATTTGTTCCCTCGTGAGTTACTTCAAGAATTTTCCAAATTTCATATGCTGAACAACACATACATACTCTATTAAATTCATCATTACTTAGGGCACAATAAAGATAATTTATAGCACTAGCATTAAAAGAACATTTTTTTATATCAAGTTCATCAAATTCATTCTCTAATTTAAGCTCCTCAATGTTATTAACAATTTTTATTGGAATGAAAGGACGTTTACTAACATTCAACCATAATTCATAATCAATCGATTGCAAATAAATTTTCATTCTAGCTTTCCAATATGTATAATATGTTCCATCAAAATAAGGAGGTCTAGAGGTTGATTGTCCTTCACAAAAACCATTTTTAACACTTAGATTTGCTATAATCTCTATAAATAAAGTTTATATAAAAAAAAATTAATTAGAGCAACTGGGCTCTGTTACCAATTGTTGGATCGATATGACAACCCTAGAGGGGGTGAATAGGGTTCCAACAATGTAATTATTAATTTTTTTTTTAAATAACAATCAAAATATCATCCAATAAAACTTAACAATAATTTAGAATTTAAATAGGAAAAGGGTTAGAAAATATAAAATCGTAGTTTTATAGTGGTTCGGTCAAACTCGACCTACTCCACTCCCCAAGCGCCTCTTGAGAATTTGAATAAAACTTTCTGACTCTTTCCTCGGATCAGAGCCGAACCGCTACCCCGCTCCTTTTACGAGTGCAAGAGCAAACTCAATCCTTTCCACGACTCAGGATCAAACCAATACACCGCTCTTTTTATGAGGTCAAGAGCAAACTCAATCCTTTCCACGGCTAAGGATCATACCGGTACACCGCTCTTTTTACGAGTTCAAGAGCAAACTCAATCCTTTCTACGACTCAGGATCAAACCGGTACAATTGTCTGAAATCTTATAGAAACACTTCACAACTCTCTAAAGTAATAGATTTACAATTTTCTCACAATACAATAGATATCTCTCTCAAGAATAAGATAAAAAAGAAATAGAATTGGAAGCTTTGGAGAGAACAACAATGGAGGATTTCATAAAACTTAAAATAATGCACATGTCCAAATAATAATATTGATACCAATATCGATGCATCATCATAGGCATTCTAATATATCATCAGAACTTTGAAATTCACTCACATCCATATTCTCCCCCTATATTAATGCTTCAATGAATGATGAAACATGACAACAACGAAGTAATTTATTAATTATAAAATATCAATGAAGTGATTCATTAATTACAAAATAACAAATTTAGAGCATATTTTTCCTAATTTTCTCCCCCTTTGTCATCATAAAAAGAACAATAAAACAATAATAAAAGAATGACATGCTCCCTAGGAACATGCCTATAATTAAGATTATAAAATTCAAGATATATCAGACCGAGTAATTCCAAACTCAAATTCAAGATATATCACACGGAATAATACCAAGCTCAAACCTATTTTTGCAAAAAATTTCTTCATTTAACGGCTTGGTAAAAATATATGCTAATTGATCATTAGAGTTTACAAAATCAAGAATAATAGGTTCATTTTGCACATGTTCTCTAATAAAAAGATGTCTAATGTCAATATGTTTAGTTCTATAATGATGCACAGGATTTTTTGTTAAATTAATAGCACTGGTGTTATCACAAAAGATAGGCACGCTATCAAATTTTAATCTAGAATCACAAAGAGTTTGTTTCATCCAAAGAATTTGAGCACAACAACTAGCAACCACAATATATTCCGCTTCGGTAGTAGATAAGGCAACCGAATTTTGCTTTTTACTAAACCAAGAAACTAATGAACTACCAAGAAATTGACAAGTTCTACTAGTACTTTTACGATCAAGTAAACTTCCCGCAAAATCCGCATAAGAATATCCTACCAATTTAAACTCAACATTTCTAGGATACCACACTCCTAAATTAATAGTCACAAGCAAATATTTAAATATTCTTTTAACATGTAGATGAGATTCCTTAGGAAAAGATTGAAACCTAACACAAAGACATACGCTAAACATAATATCAGGTCTACTAGCAGTCAAGTAAAGTAAAGATCCAATCGGACCTCGATAAGATTTTATATCTACACCTTTACCTTTTTCATCCTTATCAAGCTTGGTAGATGTGCTCATTGGAGTTTTTGCAATCTTACCTTCATTGAACTTGAACTTTTTGAGTAAATCCTTGATGTACTTCTCTTGATTTAGGAAGATACCATCTTTCAGTTGTTTGATTTGAAGTTCAAGAAAGAAACTGAGCTCTCCCATCATACTTATCATACATTTAGAAAATTCTTCCCATAAAGAAGAATTAGTAGAACCAAATATATTATAATTCACATATATTTGCACTAATACATATATTTTTCTTTAATTTTAATAAAGAGAGTAGTGTCGAGCTTACCCATTTTGAAATCATTCTCAATAAGAAAATTACTAAGTCTATCGTACCAAGCTCTTGGAGCTTGTTTTAAGCCATAAAGAACCTTTTTCAACTCATAGACATGATGTGGAAAATCAAAATTTTCAAATCCAGGAGGTTGTTTTACATAAACTTCGTGATAAGATAAGGAATCAATACAAGAAAAATAAGATTCGGATTACCTTGTTGATCGAATATCTCAAGGCAAGAGCATTGTCTGAGATTCGAATCACTTCAAAAGCAAGATCGATCATGTCTAGCTTGAATGATTCTTGTTGATCAAATATTTCAAAGCAAGAACACTTGTTTGAGATTCGAATCACTCCACAAGCAAGATTGATCATGTCGAGCTTGAATGATTCTACATGCAACCTAAACTACATAGAATTGCAACGAAACTTAGCCATGGGCTAAAGAAAGCATCTTTTACTATATTTTCATGTCTACTTACAAATACAACATACATGGCTTTATATAGCCTCAAAATGAAACTATTAAAGGCATTCCAAGAGTTGTAACATTCATACTTAATGGCCATAATTAGCCATTATGTAAATGTAACCTAAAGTAAATAAAAAGTCTTAAAATACAATAACTCTAAATTACTCTAAATTGTAACCCACCCAGAATTTACAACAATCAAACTTTATTCTTCTTCAATGTAGCATTATTGAAACATCTTTTGATAATTTTTACAACATTTTCTTCACATCTTCATTGAAGTATATTGTATGATTGATGTCTCTTGGTTCATATCATTCCCTCCATAATATAACCATTTAAGAATGCACTTTTCACATCCATTTGATATAATATAATAATTTTGTAAGAAGCAAATGCAAGTAACATTCTAATAGCTTCTAATCTAGCAACGGTCTA
This sequence comes from Cucurbita pepo subsp. pepo, assembly GCF_002806865.2. NCBI lineage: Eukaryota > Viridiplantae > Streptophyta > Magnoliopsida > Cucurbitales > Cucurbitaceae > Cucurbita > Cucurbita pepo. Next base: position 25,336 of record NW_019646531.1, read on the forward strand.
TACCTTCCTCCTGACAATAACCTTGAGCTACAAGTCTAGCTTTATTTATAATCATATTCCCATTTTCATCAATTTTATTTCTAAAAATCCATTTGGTTCCAATAATCGAAATATTAGAGGGTATAGGGACTAATTCCCAAACTTTATTCCTTTCAAATTGATTTAGTTCTTCTTGCATAGCTAAAATCCAAAACTCATCATTTTCGGCATTCTTAAGACTTTTTGGTTTAATTTGAGAAACAAAAGCAAGATTATTAAATAAATTAATAGAGAAACGAGTTTTCACACCTTGGTCGGGATTACCAATAATCAAATCCTTGGGATGAGATGAGGCATACCTCCATACTTTTGGCGCTGATGAATAACTTTCTTCCTTCTTTTCATTTAAGCTCACTTCTTCTTTACTTGAAAGAGTTTCCTTTCCTTTGTCATTGACAGGTAAATCTCCAAAATTTCTTTCTAAAGTATCCCTACAAATAGACTCATTAGAAATATCTTTGCAAGATTTATCAAATAACACATGCATAGATTCTTCTATAACTAAAGTTCTCTTATTAAAAACTCTATAAGCTTTACTAATAGATGAATAACCAAGAAAAATACCAATATCCGTCTTAGAATCAAATTTTCCCAGCTTTTCTTTGTTGTTCAAAATAAAACATTTGCAACCAAAAATTTTAAAATACCCAATATTTGGAATTTTATTATGCGAAAGTTCACAAGGAGTTTTATCTAATCACGGTCTAATTGAAACTCTATTTGAAACATAACATGCGGTATTAACAGCTTCCGTCCAAAAATATTTAGGTAAATCCTATTCATTTAACATTGATCTAGCAAATTCTTGTAAAGTAAGATCTTTTCTTTCAACTACACCGTTTTGTTGNAAAAAAAAAAAAAAAAAAAAAAAAAAAAAAAAAAAAAAATTCAAATGCTACCCTATTTCCACTCCATGGTCACTCCTAATTTTAGTAATTAAAAAACCTTTTTCATTTTGTACTAGTTTTACAAAACAAGCAAATCTTTTCAAAACATCATTTTTATGTTTTATCATCAAAATTCAAGTAAATCTGGAAAAATCATCCACTATCCCAAAGACATAGTAATTCCCTCCATAGTTAGCTATTTTAGATGGGCCAAAGAAGTCCATATGTAATAGTTGAAGAGGTCTAGTAGTAGAAATCACATTTTTAGATTTGAAGGAGGACTTGGTTTGCTTACACATTTGACAAGCATCACACATTTTATCTTTTTCAAATTTAAAGTCAGGAAGGCCTCTAGCTAATGAATTTCTTGAGATATCTGAAATCAAATGCATACTAGCATGTCCTAATCTTTTATGCCATAAACAAGAATTATCATGCAAAGTCGAAAGACATTTATCATTTATTGGACAATCATTTAAATCAATAATGTACACATTGTTATCCCTATTTCCAACCAACAATACTTTTCTATCACTATCATTTTCAATTATGCAATTATTTTTATGAAATGTCACTCTAAAACCTTTATCACATAATTGACTAATGCTAAGTAAGTCATGCTTTAAACCATAACTAAAAGTACATTTTGGATGAGAGTATCAGGGTCATTACCTATACTACCCTTACCAATTATTTTACCTTTCTTGTTGTCGCCAAAAGTTATTAAGCCGCCCTCCTTCTTGGAAAGATTCACAAACTTGGATTGGTGTCCCATCATGTGTCTTGAGCAACCACGGTCCAAATACCACTTATTTTTTCTTGGAATCTTTCAAATAAACCTATAAATAAAGATATTCAAAATTGACCTTTTGGTACCCATACTTGTTTGGGTCCTAACAAGTTAGTTTTCAAGAATTTAGGAATCATGCTTGCNCGGTATGATATATGTTGAATTTGAATTTGATATTACTCGGTGTGATATATCTTGAATTTTATAATCTTAAATATAGGCATGTTGTTAGGGGAGCATGTCATTCTTTTATTATTGTTTTATTTATGATTAGTGAGAAAATTAGGAAAAATATGCTCTAAATTTGTTATTGTATAATTAATGAATCACTTTGTTGTTGTGTTATTTCATAATTCATTAAAGCATTCATATGGGGGAGAATATGAATTTGAGTGAATTTCAAATTTATGATAATATATTAGAATGCCTATCATGATGTATCAATATTATTATTTGGACATGTGCATTATTTTAAGTTTTATGGTTCTATGAATTTTATACTATTTTTCTTGAAATGGTTTGTCGTTATAAAAAAGGGGATATTGTTGGCTTTTTGGCCATTCATCTTTAATTAATTAATTGATATTTTGATGATAACAAACCTACCTTCAATTATTAACCATTCTCAGTATTTTGTCTACAGTGTGAGGTTGGAAATAGCGATTTCAACGTCTTTTTTAGTTCACTCAAATTAGATATAAAACGAAGAAGTTTCAGNTATAAAATGAACAAGTTTCAGTCAAAACAAGATACCCGACGTGATGATGTGGTGGAAAAATTGACATCATGAACTAATCAAATTCAAGATACCTGACGTGATGATGTGGTGACAAAATTGACATAATGGACCAGCGGCAAAATTGACATCAGAGACCAATCGAAGTATGACATTTATAAATTTAGTGGGGTAACATATGGTGAAGTTTTCAATTACATTTATAAAAGATTTCCATTACACAAGAGTATTTGAATTATAAAATTATTTCAGTTACATTTATTTCAGTTACTTTTAAATAATTATAATGATTTCATTTACATATATGAAAATTAGTGGTTATTTTTAAATGAAAAAAGAATTATAATAATTTTATTTATATTTATGAAAATTAGTTCCTTACTTTATGGATAGAAAGAAATTATAATTATTTACATTTATGTAAACTAATTTTGAGAAAGAAAACAGTTTGAAATTACAAAATCATTTTAATTACAATGATTTCAATTAGATTTATAAAACTTTCAATTACTTTTAAAATGTTACCCACATTGTTTTGATTTAACATTTTTTTTATTATATTATTACATTTCAATATGTTTTATATAGACAATAAAAATGAATTTAAAAATGTTTTTAATATTTATTTAAAATAAAAATATATATATAATATATAAATGAAACATGTGGTCTATAATTTTTTACATAAAAATATATAATATAATATATAAATGAAACATGTGGTCTATAATTTTTTACAATAAATTTAAAAATAAATAAATATCATTTTTTCGTAGTCACGGAGATCTGCATCAATTCCTATTTTTACAACTTAATCCCTATTTAAACGCAACACACAGGACATTTCACACTACACAATCCCTATTTAAACTCATTACCTCTTCCTATTTTTTAAGAACGCAACACACAGAACATTTCACAATACACAAGTTTCATAGTTTTCTCGATCTAAATTTTTTTTTTAAAATCCTCCATTATTGCTCTCAACAAAGCTTCCAATTCTATTTTTTTTTTTTAATCTTATTATTGACAATTCTATTTTTTTTTTTATCTTATTATTGAGAGAGATGTCTATCTCTTTCTTTTTTATCTTATTATTGGGAGAGATGTCTATCTCTTTCTTTTTTATCTTATTATTGAGAGAGATGTCTATTGTACTATGAAATCTTCTAAAAAAATATGAAGAGGTAATGAGTTTAAATAGCGATCAAGTTGTAAAAAATAGGAATTGATGTAGATCAAGTTGTAAAAATTAGGAATTGATGTAGATCAAGTTGTAAAAATTAGGAATTGATGTAGATCAAGTTGTAAAAATAGGAATTGATGTAGATCAAGTTGTAAAAATAGGAATTGATGTAGATCAAGTTGTAAAAATAAGAATTGATGTAGATCAC
>NW_019646531.1:29873-61564 GCF_002806865.2 Cucurbita pepo subsp. pepo
GGAATAATGATTTCAACGTCTTTTTTGGTTCACTCAAATTAGAGATAAAACGAAGAAGTTTCAGTCAAAACAAGATACCCGACGTGATGATGTGGCGACAAAATTGACATCATGGACCAATCAAATTCAAAACAAGATACCTGACGTGATGATGTGGTGACAAAATTGATATCATGGACCAGCGGCAAAATTGACATCATAGACCAATCGAAGTATGACATTTATAAATTTGGTAGAGTAACAAATGGTGGAGTTTTCAATTACATTTATAAAAGTTTTCGGTTACTTTTAAATGGAAAGAAATTATAATGATTTCATTTACATTTATGAAAACTAGTTGTTACTTTTAAATGAAAAAAAGTAACAAACACTCTATTTTCTTGAGAGTCATAAAATAGACCACCTTTCGTCTCTTTGGGGTATCCTATGAATAGGCATAATTTTGAACGACATTCTAATTTCTTGGGGTTTTGCACCAACACGTGCTGGGCATCCCAAAACGTATACAGCAGTCTCCACTACATATCCTCAAAACGAATCAGGCAGTTGAGCGAAACTTATCATAGACTGAACCATGTCTAACAGAGTTCTATTTCTCCTTTCTGATACACCGTTCTGTTGAGGCATATCAAGGGCTGAGAGTTGAGACGTTATTCCATGTTCTATCATATAGACCTGGAATCTTAAGTCTATATACTTTCCACCTCGATTTGATCAAAGTGTTTTAATAGTTTTTCCTAATAGATTCTTAACCTCAGTCTTATACTCTCTGAACTTTTCAAGAGCTTTGAACTTGTGATGCATTAGGTAAATATAGCCATATCTTGAATAATCATCCATAAAACTGATGAAATATTCATACCTTTCTCGTTCTTTGACATTCATTGGACCACAGAGATCTGTATGCACGAGTTCTAAGGTTTCTTTGGCTCTATTAAAGGGAATGAACTCTTCATCCACGTAGCGGAAGCATTGGGAACCGTTTTGATTTTTATTAAGAATTAAAACAAAGCAAAAAATAGAAGAGTAAGAACTCTACTTTTGTAGAAACCCTAGCTTGCAAGACTCCTCGGATTATTTCAACTATGCAGAAGTTCTTGAACATTCCTCAAGATCTTCCTTACTATGACTCAAACACAAGGTCAAGGCTTGTAGGAGCCTCTTGAAAGAAAATCCCAAAGGGATTGGAGAAAGAGTTTTGAGAATTCTCTGGGGATGTAATTTCATTCTCGAGAGAAAGTGGGAGAGATCGATGTGTCTTTGGCTCAACCTGAAGATACTATTTATAGGGACTCTTGGAGAATATTTGCCAAATAATATATTGGCATATTTAATATATTACAATATTATACCTTATATAAATCATATTTAGATATTATAAGATATCCTAATATACATTTAATTAATTTGAATCTCATTCAAATTTCAAATATATTTTTATTTAATGTATCAAAATACATTAATTGATTTAATATTTAATTGTATCAAATATAATAAATATATTTTTTCTTTTTATTATATCTAATATATTAAATATTAATTTGAACGTTTCAAATTAATATCTTTTTGTCCATTTATATTTAACCTATCTAATATATTAAATATTAATTTGAACACTTCAAATTAAATATATTTTCTCTATTTATTAAATATTAATTTGACATTTCAAATTTTCTTTCAAATAAATTGAACATTTTAGCGTTACTGAGCTAGCAAGGGGACCTTATGGACCTGCAGATTATAAGCTCAATGATACAAAATTAATTAATTAAACTCTTTAATTAATCAATTTTCATTCTAACTATAGGTCACTCCACTATAGACCTAGAGTTGCACTCTTATGCACGGCAGGACAAGTTATGTCTATCGATATAATCATTACAAGCAAGTCGATCATTCACGAGTTGTTCATAAATTACAGCTGGGTTAAAAGTCTGTTTTACCCCTGTAATTACATCTTTCACCTTAAGTACCACTGATTCTTTAATGAACAATTTGTCTATGATCCAATCATAAACCAAGTCCCTCTCGGGCCAATGAGAGGGTGAGGTCCCATTGTTCAAGTCTCGAAATCAGTACTTAAGAGAACAACTCGTCTACTTTTCTTATATGGAAAGAAGTGAATTCAATCTCATGATATTATGTTCCCAACTCCCTATTTGGTCAAGTCCCCAAAATAGTAGGCATATTGAATCGGCTAAAAGAGTCATTCTCACCTACGTAAATGAAACTGATACATTATGAAGCCAGCTGGTTATTTATAGCTTGGTCAACGGTTATATCCGATAAAGCTATATATGGTAAATAGCTATATATAGTAGATGGTTAAATCTGGTAAAGCTATATATAGTAAATAGCTATATATAGTAGATGGCTAAATCTGGTAAAGTTATATATATAGTAAACTTAACTATATATATCCAGTCCGGTAGAGCTTTGAAAATGTACTTCCTGTATTCTCTGTATTCTCTCTTACTGTACATATTTGAAGACATCAATATAAATTCTTTTAGCTAGAGTTCTCCTTGCACTTTTCTCTATCCTGTTCTTTGTGTTCATCAAGATCGAGCGTGTGCGTTGTTGTGCGATCCTAACAACTGGTATCAGAGCTAGGAAAAATTCACCACGATTTGTGAAGATGGAAAGTTCAAAGATTGGAATGAGAAGTTCGATGGATCCGATCTCGGTTTCTGGAAGATGCAGATTGAAGATTATCTGTACCAGAAAGATCTTCATGAACCTCTGTTGGGGGTGAAGCTAGATACCATGACCACAGAAGAGTAGAAACTCAAGGATCGACAAGCATTGGGGCTAATCCGGTTGACGCTATCCAGAAACGTGGCGTTCAACATTATCAAGGAGAAGACAATGTCAGATCTATTAAAGGCGCTGTCAAATATGTATGAAAAACCATCGACTATGAACAAGGTGTATTTGATGCGGAGATTGTTCAATCTACAGATGTCTGAAGGTGAACCTGTTGCTGATCATATAAATGAATTCAATATGATCATAAGTCAACTGAGTTCGGTGGAAATTAATTTCGAAGATGAAACTAAGGGTCATGAGATACTGTTGTTGCTGCAATCCGCAGTTCCCAAGGGTCTGATAAACTGAAGTTTGGTGAAATTCGAGATATAGTTCTCAGCGAAAGTATTCGCAGACGGGAAACTAGAGATTCATCAGGCAATGCTCTCAGTGTTGATAGAAAGGGAAGAAGTAAATCAAAGAGTTCAAACAAACATGGGCGATCAAAATCAAAGACCTAGAGAAAAATCTCCAAATAGACCAAACGTAACGTCTTGAAATTGTGGAGAAAAAGGTCACTTTCGGATAGGTTGTACAAGACTAAAGAGGAAGCAGAATCACAAATCTAGAGATGATGATGATTCTATAAATTCAGGAGAAGACATTAGGGATGCTCTAATCCTCAGCGTGGACAGTTCGATTGAATCCTGAATTTTGGATTCAGGTGCATCTTTCATTTGTCTCCAAATAAAGAGTTGTTTCGGAATTTCAAGTCTGGAAATTTCGAGAAGGTGTATCTTGCCGACAACAAAGATTTGGAGATTAAAGAAAAAGAAGAAGTATGCATAAAAACTTCGGCAGGAAATCAGTGGACATTAAAGGATGTCAGATATATTCCTGGTCTAAAAAAGAACCTGATCTCTATTGGTCAGTTGGACAACATAGGTTATGCAACAAAGTTAGGGAAGAGTTCGTGGAAGATTATGAAGGGTGCCACGGTGGTAGCACGTGGCTCAAAATCTGGAACCTTATACACCACTGCAGGGTGTATGAACATAGCTGCTGTTGTTGAGAGTGCTTCAAATTCAAGTCTACGGCACAATAGACTTGAACATATGAGCGCAAAAGGAATGAAGAGGCTGGTTCCGAAAGAAGTTTTAGAAGGTCTGAAATCTGTTGATGTGGGTCGTTATGAGAACTACGTTATGAGCAAGCAGAAACGAGTTAGCTTCACAAGAACCACCAAAGAATTGAAGAAAGTGCGGTTCGAAATGGAACCATATGTGGAGCAAGGTTCGACGGAGCAAGTGGGAGTTGAGCTTGAGTTGCAGGAAAACTCACTTAGTGATGTGGTAGCAGACACTCATGAAACTCGAACCTCGTTACGTGATTTTCGAGGCTTCAAATCTCGAACCGTGACGAAAATAAAACTAAAAGTAGAATTAAATTAAACATTCAGATAATGCAATTTAAAACCAAACAATATCTCGACTAGAACAAATTGAAAGGCAATGCAAACATGTGTTGTTAAAGGTTTGTTACAAACGGAGAAAGGGTTCGAGGTACTATTTCGAACGAAATATAAACGATCCAAAGTACATAGACTGGGTCGACACTCATAAACAACCCTCAAGTGACAATTCAGCTCTCAAACGCTCCCCGACCTCGAGCGACAGTTGCGAAGACATGAAAAAGAAATCTAAAATGCAGTGAGTAAAAAGTACTCGGTAAGTAGCCTACTTGTAGGCTCTCATCGCATCCAGTTCCTGGTAGGTTTCCACGGGCTTTTCTCTAGGCTCTAGGAAGTTTGGGCTTAACTCTATAGTTTGGCTGACCTTCTGGTGAGGCTTCCAACGGTGTCGTGGTGTAGTTGGTTATCACGTCAGTCTAACACACTGAAGGTCTCCAGTTCAAGTCTGGGCGACGCCATCTTTGCAATTTTTATTTTTATAATAATAATCTGGATTCATTTTGGACCTCTACGAGAAAGTTTAAGAGCCTTCGAGCTTGGTAAGCCCGGGAACCGTGCCCTCGAACACGCATTGATTCATTTTAGACCTCTACGTGAAAGTTTAAGAGCCTTGGAGCTTATAGGCCCGAGAACCGTGCCCTCGAACACACATTGAGCATGTAATTAATTGTTTGGACTTTTATTGAAGAAATACGTGTACGAATCAACAAGGACTAGGGTGGAATGATTGTGAGCACGTCATATGCTGGATTTAGCCAAGAAATTTATGAACTCAACTTAGTATCAGAGGTCTAGGTTGATTGGTCCAACAGACGGTTTTTGCTAGACGAAGAGTCATTGAGTCTTTCGTTACGTGATTTTCGAGGCTTCAAATCTCGAACCGTGACGAAAATAAAACTAAAAGTAAAATTAAATTAAACATTTAGATAATGCAATTTAAAATCAAACAACACCTCGACTAGAACAAATTGAAAGGCAACACAAACAAGTGTTGTTAAAATTTGTTACAAACGGAGAAAGAGTTCGGGATACTGTTTCTAACGAAATATAAAAGACCCGAAGTACACAAACCGGGTCGACACTCATAAACGACCCTCAAGTGACAATGCAGCTCTCGAACGCTCCCCCACCTCGAGCGACAGTTAGCGAAGACCTGAAAAAGAAATCTAAAATGCGGTGAGTAAAAAAGTACTCGGTAAGCAGCCTACTTGTAGGCTGTCATCGCATCCAGTTCCTGGTAGGTTTCCACGGGCTTTTCTTTAGGCTCTAGGAAGTTTGGGCTTAACTCTATAGTTTGGCTGACCTTCTGGTGAGGCTTCCAACGGTGTCGTGGTGTAGTTGGTTATCACGTCAGTCTAACACACTGAAGGTCTCCAGTTCAAGTCTGGGCGACGCCATCTTTGCAATTTTTATTTTTATAATAATAATCTGGATTCATTTTGGACCTCTACGAGAAAGTTTAAGAGCCTTCGAGCTTGGTAAGCCCGGGAACCGTGCCCTCGAACACGCATTGATTCATTTTAGACCTCTACGTGAAAGTTTAAGAGCCTTGGAGCTTATAGGCCCGAGAACCGTGCCCTCGAACACACATTGAGCATGTAATTAATTGTTTGGACTTTTATTGAAGAAATACGTGTACGAATCAACAAGGACTAGGGTGGAATGATTGTGAGCACGTCATATGCTTGACTTAGCCAAGAAATTTATGAACTCAACTTAGTACCAGAGGTCTAGGTTGTGGTCCAATACACGATTTTCGCTAGACGAAGAGTCATTGAGTGTTTCGTTACGTGATTTTCGAGGCTTCAAATCTCGAACCGTGGCGAAAATAAAACTAAAAGTAGAATTAAATTAAACATTCAGATAATGCAATTTAAAACCAAACAATATCTCGACTAGAACAAATTGAAAGACAATGCAAACATGTGTTGTTAAAGGTTTGTTACAAACGGAGAAAGGGTTCGGGGTATTGTTTCAAACGAAATATAAACAATCCAAAGTACATAGACTAGGTCGACACTCATAAACGACCCTCAAGTGACAATGCAGCTCTCAAACGCTCCCCCACCTCGAGCGACAGTTAGCGAAGACATGAAAAAGAAATCTAAAATGCAGTGAGTAAAAAAGTACTCGGTAAGTAGCCTACTTGTAGGCTCTCATCGCATCTAGTTCCTGGTAGGTTTCCACGAGCTTTTCTCTAGGCTCTAGGAAGTTTGGGCTTAACTCTATAGTTTGGCTGACCTTCTGAGGAGGCTTTCAACGGTGTCGTGGTCTAGTTGGTTATCACGTTAGTCTAACACACTGAAGGTCTCCAATTCAAGTATGGGCGACGCCATCTTTGCAATTTTTATTTTTATTTTTTTTACCACTTTTAATTTGTCTAGTAGTGGCCTTATAATTTTTGTGTTTTATCATATGGACAATGTGTACGAGGAGGGATAAATTCCTTCACAATCCATGGCTTGTGGCCTCAGAAGGGAAGAAACTCGGGAACTAACTGCCTGGGCACCTCCTTCGTTTATAAACAGGTAAAACCACATTCATTTATTTTAGTTTAGTTTAATAGACGTACAAATTATAATTAGTTCATTATGTTTGGATTATAGTAGTTAAGGGGGTAAAAAATAATAATTTTCTTGTTTCATGTTCTTTTCATCTTCAAATTGTAACTTGTACAAGTGAACCAATAGACTAAAGAAGAGGGATGTTAATTCGGAAACTGAATATTCTCCATGTTACAAGCATTTTCATCTTTAACAAGTCTGTTTCATGTTATTTTTATCTTCAAATTGTAACTTGTACAAATGAAACACTTAGATCAAATATTTCACAATAAATAGAGGTGTATAGTAATGCTATAATTGACAACAGCTCCCACACACTTTTCACTATGTCAATCTCAAACTAAATTAAAAAAATAAATTTAATATAGTTTACCTATGCAAAGTGACTACATATCTATCCACATTAATTATTATAATAAAAACACACAAAATTTATTTTAAATTTTATTTAAAATTTTTAAGGTTAGGATGATAATAAATATTAATAAATATTAAAGTTAACCTCATAAATTTATATCAATTTATATTAATTCATCAAAATTCATAAAAAAAAATAAAAGAACTTAAACCTCGATCAAGAATTAGAAACTTTCTTGCATAATTTATTTTTTTTAAAAAGTTTGTCAACTTATGGTTTATTATATCATATAAATTTATCCGATAAGATTTGTATTTACTACTAACTAAATTTAATAACCCTTCAAATTTTATAGATAACTATTTGTAAATAATTAATTGCACTATACCATTTTTTTAAAGGGAGTATCAATTAGCGTCATTTATTGGTTCAAAAAATTTGAAGGATAATTAAATATTAAAAATTCTATTGTAACTTTTTTTTTTTTTTAATATTTCCCATTCAATATTTCAATATTTCAAAATTTTTTTGCACAAATACTTGTAAATGGCTGGATCAAGTCTATTGAATACTCGATGTTTTCTGACCATATTTAATAACCTAATAATTAAAAAAATGAGAGCAAATACTTACAAAACAATAAATCTATATAATATTTTTTTAGAATAATAAAATTATCTAAAAAAACATAAAATTAATATATTTTCCATTTTATTTATTATTAGCAATAAATTGCAAGCTGTGTGGCATATTTTACACGAGGGAGTTGGGACAAGACTTCTATTTTTTCATTTTATTATTATTATTATTATTATTTTTTAAATTATTCTATGCATTTATTTTGAAATCAAGAATAAAATCTATAATTTTTTTTTTATATAATCAGAGTATTGATTAGAGGGATTTTAACACAAAATAAAATAATTTATTAACAATATAGCGGTTGAGATTTAAAATTAATATAAAATTTATGCAAATTTGTGTACTTTTTCGAATGCAATTTTTCAAAATATTTATTTATTACTTATTTTTCATATATAGATCAATCATTTATAAAAAAAAAATATTTATGAAACTTATAAAAAATTGAAGATAGTTATATTGTTTCAGCGTTGTAAACTTATAAAACAGGCATTGTTTCAAGTTGTAAACGACAAACACTTACCAAATTAACATGTTAAACTTAAAAAAAAAAATTATTTACTATGATATTGTTTCAGCGTTAAATTTATGATTTTGATCAATGGAACTAATCTAATAATGAGAATGACGGTGGATTTCAAAATTTTGATAATGCTCATAATAGGACAAATCCGCGGGACAAATCCACATCATAGGTTGTTTGGATTCTCAAACATTTCTGAAAATATTGAAATTCGTCAGGATTTGAGATCCCTCCATTTATGACATTAAATTTTCTCCATTCGTACCAGTATAGATTTACTCGTTGTTCTATTCACTTAATTCGTAAATACATATATAAGCAATTTATACCTATAATAGTATTTTATAAAAAAAATCTTACAAAATTTTTATTAACAGAAGTCCTTTGCAAATAAGTTATTTTTTTAAAAGTAATTTTAGCACACATGTATCAAATTTCTCCAACCAAAACTTTAAAAATGATTTTAATTTTGACACACAAAATATCACTTTTCTACTCATTATCGGGCGTCTTTAAATTAATATATTCTCTAAAATAAATATATTTTAGTATAAAATAGACTTCAAATAAATGTCTTTAATTTTGTCACAAAAATGTTTATATAAGGAAGTAATATGAATTTTTTTTTTTTGAAAAAAACATAAAGTACAATCATTTTCACATAATTGTGATGTGAGCTTATGAGTTGCATGGACTATGTCTTCGAATTGGACCATAAAATTAAAATGCATGGACTTTGGATGTCTAGACCAGTGAATTGAGCCATGAAATTAAAGTTCAAATGACAATACTTCTCGACAAGTGGATTGAGCCATAAAATTAAAGCTAGACCAATTCATGGGCTAGCCATTACCATTTTACTCATGTGCTTGAGCTTATTGTGATCATGAGATTGAGCTTTGAATGTTTGGACCATTTCGTGGCTAGCAATTAGTATGATTATTATGAGGCCCATTAATTAAAAAGTTTCTATAATTCATTCAATTATATTTTATATAAAATTAATATAATAACATATTATTTAAAAATTGCAATTAAAAAAAGAATTGGAAATATATTACAAAATATTTATAGTGGAAGAGTATTTTAAATATTTTTTAAATCCACATGTATTTAGAATAAAAAATAGATAGAGTTGTGGTTTTGAGTTGTCTTTTATACCCAGACTAATTCGTTCGGCTATACTGAATTGAGCTGCTTTCATGCCCAGACCTATTCGTTGGGTTCTACCTTTTATTTGTTTAAATGTTATCCAACGACGTTAATTTCGTATTCATGTCTAGCTACTTGTGTTAATAACTTAGGCTAAATATAGTAAATTTGGTATTCATGCTATCCATGTTGTGAGATCTATGATTAATTATTTAGTTATTTTGTAGCTTATAATTCTTTTTTGATCCATGATTAATCTTCTGGTGGTAAAACAAAATTAAAACTATCCGTTAGTAAAGCAACAAATTTAAACAAGCTATTCGTATAACAAACTTAAAATCATTTGTCAGTAAAATAACAAATTTAAAATCCACAGTTCATAGAATGAGATTATTCGTATAACAAACTTAAAATCATTTGTCAGTAAAATAACAAATTTAAAATCCACAGTTCATAGAATAAACTTAAAATCTCATGTTCCTAGAATAAATTTAAAATCACATGTTCTAACAACAAACTGAAAATCACTCATTTGTAGATCAAACATAAAATGACTTGTTCTTAGAACGAACTTAAATTCCCTATACATAGAACAAACTTAAAATTTATGTTCTTAGAACAAACTCAAAATCCTCAAATAAACTTAAAATAGGAGTTGTGTTGGTAGAACAAACTTAAATTCCCTATTCATAGAACAAATTTAAAATCTATGTTCTTAGAACAAACTCAAAATCCTAGCACAAACTTAAAATACTGAGTTTTGTTTGTAGAACAAACTTAAAATCTCTGGTTCTTATAACAAACTTAAATTTCCTATTCATAGAACAAACTAGATAATTAAATATTAAAAATTCTATTGTAACTTTTTTTTTTAATATTTCCCATTCAATATTTCACTATTTCAAATTTTTTTTTGCACAAATACTTGTAAATGGCTGGATGAAGTCTATTGAATACTCAATGTTTTCCATTACTGGCCATATTTAATAACCTAATAATTAAAAAAATGAGAGCAATTACTTACAAAACAATAAATCTAAATAATATTTTTTTAGAATAATAAAATTATTTAAAAAAACATAAAATTAGTATATTTTCCATTTTATTTATTATTAGCAATAAATTGCAAGCTGTGTGGCATATTTTACACGAGGGAGTTGGGACAAGACTTCTATTTTTTCATTTTATTATTATTATTATTATTATTTTTTAAATTATTCTATGCATTTATTTTGAAATCAAGAATAAAATCTATAATTTTTTTTTTATATAATCAGAGTATTGATTAGAGGGATTTTAACACAAAATAAAATAATTTATTAACAATATAGCGGTTGAGATTTAAAATTAATATAAAATTTATGCAAATTTGTGTACTTTTTCGAATGCAATTTTTCAAAATATTTATTTATTACTTATTTTTCATATATAGATCAATCATTTATAAAAAAAAAATATTTATGAAACTTATAAAAAATTGAAGATAGTTATATTGTTTCAGCGTTGTAAACTTATAAAACAGGCATTGTTTCAAGTTGTAAACGACAAACACTTACCAAATTAACATGTTAAACTTAAAAAAAAAAATTATTTACTATGATATTGTTTCAGCGTTAAATTTATGATTTTGATCAATGGAACTAATCTAATAATGAGAATGACGGTGGATTTCAAAATTTTGATAATGCTCATAATAGGACAAATCCGCGGGACAAATCCACATCATAGGTTGTTTGGATTCTCAAACATTTCTGAAAATATTGAAATTCGTCAGGATTTGAGATCCCTCCATTTATGACATTAAATTTTCTCCATTCGTACCAGTATAGATTTACTCGTTGTTCTATTCACTTAATTCGTAAATACATATATAAGCAATTTATACCTATAATAGTATTTTATAAAAAAAATCTTACAAAATTTTTATTAACAGAAGTCCTTTGCAAATAAGTTATTTTTTTAAAAGTAATTTTAGCACACATGTATCAAATTTCTCCAACCAAAACTTTAAAAATGATTTTAATTTTGACACACAAAATATCACTTTTCTACTCATTATCGGGCGTCTTTAAATTAATATATTCTCTAAAATAAATATATTTTAGTATAAAATAGACTTCAAATAAATGTCTTTAATTTTGTCACAAAAATGTTTATATAAGGAAGTAATATGAATTTTTTTTTTTTGAAAAAAACATAAAGTACAATCATTTTCACATAATTGTGATGTGAGCTTATGAGTTGCATGGACTATGTCTTCGAATTGGACCATAAAATTAAAATGCATGGACTTTGGATGTCTAGACCAGTGAATTGAGCCATGAAATTAAAGTTCAAATGACAATACTTCTCGACAAGTGGATTGAGCCATAAAATTAAAGCTAGACCAATTCATGGGCTAGCCATTACCATTTTACTCATGTGCTTGAGCTTATTGTGATCATGAGATTGAGCTTTGAATGTTTGGACCATTTCGTGGCTAGCAATTAGTATGATTATTATGAGGCCCATTAATTAAAAAGTTTCTATAATTCATTCAATTATATTTTATATAAAATTAATATAATAACATATTATTTAAAAATTGCAATTAAAAAAAGAATTGGAAATATATTACAAAATATTTATAGTGGAAGAGTATTTTAAATATTTTTTAAATCCACATGTATTTAGAATAAAAAATAGATAGAGTTGTGGTTTTGAGTTGTCTTTTATACCCAGACTAATTCGTTCGGCTATACTGAATTGAGCTGCTTTCATGCCCAGACCTATTCGTTGGGTTCTACCTTTTATTTGTTTAAATGTTATCCAACGACGTTAATTTCGTATTCATGTCTAGCTACTTGTGTTAATAACTTAGGCTAAATATAGTAAATTTGGTATTCATGCTATCCATGTTGTGAGATCTATGATTAATTATTTAGTTATTTTGTAGCTTATAATTCTTTTTTGATCCATGATTAATCTTCTGGTGGTAAAACAAAATTAAAACTATCCGTTAGTAAAGCAACAAATTTAAACAAGCTATTCGTATAACAAACTTAAAATCATTTGTCAGTAAAATAACAAATTTAAAATCCACAGTTCATAGAATGAGATTATTCGTATAACAAACTTAAAATCATTTGTCAGTAAAATAACAAATTTAAAATCCACAGTTCATAGAATAAACTTAAAATCTCATGTTCCTAGAATAAATTTAAAATCACATGTTCTAACAACAAACTGAAAATCACTCATTTGTAGATCAAACATAAAATGACTTGTTCTTAGAACGAACTTAAATTCCCTATACATAGAACAAACTTAAAATTTATGTTCTTAGAACAAACTCAAAATCCTCAAATAAACTTAAAATAGGAGTTGTGTTGGTAGAACAAACTTAAATTCCCTATTCATAGAACAAATTTAAAATCTATGTTCTTAGAACAAACTCAAAATCCTAGCACAAACTTAAAATACTGAGTTTTGTTTGTAGAACAAACTTAAAATCTCTGGTTCTTATAACAAACTTAAATTTCCTATTCATAGAACAAACTTAAAATCTATGTTCTCAGGACAAACTCAAAATCCTAGAATAAACTTAAAATTTATATTCTTAGAACAAACTTAAAATAAGAATTCTGTTTGTAGAACAAACATAAAATCTCCTGTTCTTAAAACAAAAGTAAAATTTCCGGTTAACAATATTATTTCCTCCTTGTATGGAGAACAAACTTTTCACGAAAAAATAGCTTCAAACATGTCTTGATTTCCATTGGTATGAGGTATAATTAAAGAATACATATCCATTGGTGTGAGGCCTCTTGAGAAGTCCAAAGCAAAGCCATGAGAGGTTGACATATGAGTTTACGCTCAAAGTGGACAATATCATACCATACCATTGTGAAGAGTTCATATAAAACAAAAAAACATAGAAATATGGGCTATTTATAAAATACAAAATAGTAAAAATGTGTATTTACACTTCACTTGGTCGCAAAGCCATGAGAGATTGACATGAAATCTCAAAGTGGATAATATCATACCATTATGGAGTAATGAGATCTCAAAGTGGATAATATCATACCATTGTGGAGTAATGAAAGATTAAATGACTAGTTCATAAATTTCATGAGAGCTCAAAGTGGACAATACAATTGTGGAGTAATGAAAGATTCACGGACTAGTTCATAAATTTCTCTAATTCAAGCATATAACGTACATTTCTTCAATAAAAGTCCAAACAATTAATTACAAGCTCAATGTGTGTTCGAGGGCACGGTTCTAGGGCTTATCAAGCAAAAAGACTCTTAAATTTTGTCGTAGAGGTCTAAAATAAATCAATGTGTATTCGAGGGTACGGTTCCCAGGCTTATCAAGCTCAAAGGCTCTTAAACTTTCTCGTATAGGTCTAAAATGAATCTGGATTATAAAAATAAAAATAAAGATAAAAATTGCAAAGATGGGGTCGCCCCGACTTGGGCTGGAGACCTTCAATGTGTTGGATTGACGTGATAACCAACTACACCACGACATTGGAAGCCTCCCAAGAAGGTCAACCAAACTATAGAGTTAAGCCCAAACTTCCTAGAACCTAGAGAAAAGCCCGTGGAAACGTACCAGGAACTGGATGCGATGAGAGCCTACTAGTAGTCTGCTTACCGAGTACTTTTTTACTCACTNGTCTGTTTACCGAGTACTTTTTTACTCACTGCATTTTAGATTTCTTTTTGAGGTCTTCGCCAACTGTCGCTCGAGGTGGGAGAGCGTTTGAGAGCTGCATTGTCACTTGAGGGTCGTTTATGAGTGTCGACCCGGTCTGTGTACTTTGGGTCTTTTATATTTTGTTCGAAACAGTACCCCGAACCCTTTCTTTGTTTGTAACAAACCTTTAACAACACATGTTTGCATTGCCTTTCAATTTGTTCTAGTCGAGATATTGTTTGATTTTAAATTGCATTATCTGAATGTTTAATTTAATTTTACTTTTAGTTTTATTTTCCTTTCTTTTTTTATTTTCGTCACGGTTTGAGATTTCAAGCTTCGAAAATCACGTAACGAAACACTCAATGACTCTTGGTCTAGCGAAAATAGTCTGTAACAGTCGGTTGGACCAATCAACCTAGGCCTCTGATACTAAGTTTAGTTCATAAATTTGTTGGCTAAATCAAGCATAGAACGTGCTCACAATCATTCCACCCTAGTCCTTGTTGATTCGTACACGTATTTCTTCCATAAAAGTCCAAATAGTTAATTACATGTACAATGTGTGTTCGAGGGCACGGTTCTTGGCCTTATCAAGCTCTAAGGCTCTTAAACTTTGTCGTAGTGGTCTAAAATGAATCATTGTGTATTTAAGGGCATGGTTCCCGGGCTTATCAAGCTCTAAGGCTCTTAAACTTTCTCGTAAAGGTCTAAAATGAATCCAGATATAAATATAAAAGTAAAAATTACAAATATGGCATTGCCCAAAATTGAACTAGAGACCTATAGTGTATTAGACTGACGTGATAACTAACTATACCACAACACCATTAGAAACCTCCCTGAAAGGTCAGCCAAACTATAGAGTTAAGCCTAAACTTTCTAGAGCCTAGAGAAAAGCCCGTGGAAACCTACCAGGAACTAGATGATGAGAGCCTATAAGTAGTCTGCTTATTGAGTACTTTTTTACTCACTTAGATTTCTTTTTCAGGTCTTCGCCAACTATCGCTTGAGGTGGGGGAGCGTTTGAGAGCTGCGTTGTCACTTGAAGGTCGTTTATGAGTGTCGACCCGGTCTGTGTACTTTGGTCTTTTATATTTTGTTCGAAATAGTACCTCGAACTCTTTCTCCATATGTAACCAACCTTTAACAACACATGTTTTCATTGTCTTTCAATTTGTTCCAGTCGAGGTGTTGTTTGACTTTAAATTGCATTATCTGAATGTTTAATTTAATTTAATTTTACTTCTAGTTTTGTTTTGTTCTCTTTTTGTCATTTTCGTTAGTTTAAAATGTTAGGGTCGCACAACAACGCACACACTCGATCTAGATGAACACAAAGAACAGAAGAGAGAAAATGCAAAGAGAACTCTAGCTAAAGAAATTTGTATTGATGATTTCAAGTATGTACAGCAAGAGAGAATACAGAGAATAGAAAGTTACTTTTCAAAGATCTGCGGATACATATATAGCTTTACTAGATTTAGTCATCTACTATATATAGCTATTTACTATATATAGTTTTACCAGATTTAACCATCTACTATATATGGCTATATGCCATATATAGCTTTACCGGATATAGCTTTACCAAATATAGCTTTATTGAAAATAGCTTTATTGAAAATAACTGTTCATAAGCTATAAATAAGCAACAGACTCCATAAGCTATAAATAAGTAGCAGGCTCCATAACCTAACAATTCTCCCACTTGGAGACTGATCTAGTCAACCAAGGATTTCATTCTCAAACGGCCATGAGCATCTTCATGGCACCATATCAATTGAGGCTTTGCACTTTCTCAATATTCCAACGTCAACACATTTTGTTAACATGTTTGCTGGATTCTTTGCACCCTCTATCTTCTCTAAACACATCACCATCTTTCACTAACCTGCAAGTGAAATGGTATCGTCTTATGTGTTTTCTCTTTAAATGATAGATCGGGTTCCTTCGCCAACTGTATGACACTCTGACTATCTCTATAAAGAATATCTTCGTGCTACTTCTTGTCCATTCTTCCAGATAGTCAGTCATCCATATCGCCTTCTTTCCAGCTTCAGCTATTGCCACGTACTCAGCCTCAGTACAATGTATTTTTGAAGCCTAGATGTCCCATCATCCATGGCTTGCTCCTACTTGGTTGTATCCTCCAACTGTAGGGCCTCATCAAAGGGCTCTGGTTCCCTTTCATCAGCAACAGATAGTGTAATGAAGGTACATACATATCTGGTACTCTGATAGTACAGGATGATCTTCTCAACACCAATTCAGGTGTCACTTGCTTTACTGCTTGTTCTTCTACAACAATCTCAGGAGTTTGTTGAGTATTTGCTACAAGATCACTAGGTGATTTTCTCCGCAACTCAACCTCAACTCCCACTTGCTTTGTTGTCTTGGAACCTTGTTCCACATCTGGTTCCTCAGCAGTAGTCTTAGGAGTTTCTTGAGTATCTGCTACGAGATCACTAGGTGAGTTTCCCTGCAACTCAAGCTCAACTCCCACTTGCTTCGTGGTCTTGGAACCTTGCTCCACATTTGGTTCCTCAGCAGTAGTCTCAGAAGTTTCATGAGTATCTGCTACAATATCACTAAGTGAGTTTTTCTGCAACTCAAGCTCAACTCCCACTTGCTTCGTCGAACCTTGCTCTACATATGGTTCCATTTCCAACCGCACTTTCTTCAATTCTCTGGCGGTCTTTGTGAAGCTAACTCGTTTCTGCTTATTCATAACGTAGTTCTCACAACGACCCACATCAACAGATTTTAGACCTTCTAAAACTCCTTTCGCAGCCAGCCTCTTCATTTCTTTCGCGCTCATATGTTCAAGTCTATTGTGCCGTAGACTTGAATTTGAAGCACTCTCAGCAACAACAGCTATGTTCATACACCCTGCAGTGGTGTATAAGGTTCCAGATTTTGAGCCACGTGCTACCACCGTAGCACCCTTCATAATCTTCCACGAACTCTTCCCTAACTTTGTTGCATAACCTGTGCTGTCCAACTGACCAATAGTGATCAAGTTCTTTTTTAGACAAGAAATATATCTGACATCCTTTAATGTTCACTGATTTCCTGCCGGAGTTTTTATGCAGACATCTCCTTTTCCTTTAATCTCCAAGTCTTTGTTGTCGGCAAGATACACCTTCTCGAAATTTTCAGACTTGAAATTCCAGAACAACTCTTTATTTGGAGACGAATGAAAAGATGCACCTGAATCCAAAATCCAGGATTCAATCAAACTATCCACGCTGAGGATTAGAGCATCCCCAATGTCTTCTGTTGAATTTATAGAATCATCATCATCACCAGATTTGTGATTCTGCTTCCTCCTTGATCTTGTACAACCTGTTCGAAAGTGACATTTTTCTCCACAATTTTAACACGTTACGTTTGCTCTATTTGGAGATTTTTCTTGGTTCTTTGATTTTGATCGCCCATGTTTGTTTGAGCTCTTTGATTTACTTCTTCCCCTTCGATCAACATTGAGAGCATTGCCTGATGAATCTCTAGTTTCCCGTTTGCGAATACTTTCGCTGAGAACTATATCTCGAATTTCACCAATCTTCATTTTATCAGATCCTCGGGAACTGCTGATTGCGGCAACAATGTAGATTGAACAATCTCCGCATCAAATACACCTTGTTCATAGCCGATGGTTTTTCATACATATTTGACAGCGCCTTCAATAGATATGACGTTGTCTTCTCCTTGACAATGTTGAACGCCACGTTTCTAGATAGTGTCAACCGGATAAGCCCCAAGGCTTGTCGATCCTTGAGCTTCCACTGTTCCGTGGTCATGGTATCTGGCTTCACCCCCAACAGAGGTTCGTGAAGTTCTTTCTAGTACAGATAATCTTCAATCTGCATCTTCCAGAAACCGAAATCGGATCCATCAAACTTCTCAATTCCAATCTTTGAACTTTCCATCTTCATAGATCGTGGTGAATTCGCCTAGCTTTGATACCAGTTGTTAAGGTCGCACAACAACGCACACACTCGATAGATGAACACAAAGAATAGGAGAGAGAAAATGCAAGAGAACTCTCGCTAAAGAAATTTGTATTAATGACATCAAGTATGTACAGCAAGAGAGAATACAGAGAATAGAAAATTACTTTTCAAAGTTCTACCGGACCCGGATATATATATAGTTAAGTTTACTATATATAGCTTTACCAGATTTAGCTATTTACTATATATATATATAGCTTTACCAGATTTAACCATTTACCCTCCACCAACCACGGGCTGAATGAAATTTACCATCTAACAAATGATTGATATTATTCATATAATAAATATACAAATATTTTGCGTTAAAATAGATATTATTTTGCATAAAAAAAAATAATAAATTTGATATTACTTTGAATTAAAAAAATATAATATTATTTTGAGTAAAAAAAATTATAAAAATATGTTTTGAGTAAAAATATTAGCTGGAACAAACTTAAAATAACTTGTTCCTAAATAAACTTAAAATCATCTTTTATTGCATAAACGAGTTGTTCCTAAATAAATTTAAAATCATCTTTTATTGAACAAACTTAAAATGATCTGGTCGTATAACAACAAGGTTAAAATCTCTAGTTCGTGCAACATATTTTGGTGTAACAAATTTAAAATCTCGTCTTGGTTGATAGGTATAAATTATTATAATTTTTTTAAATATTAATTTATATTAAGATCTTAAAATTATATGTATAAATTTATATAATATACATGCAAACTAAAAATCGTCGGTTTATAAAACAACAAACTTAAAATCACATGTTCGTAAAATAAGTTAAAAATCACATAGTAGTAGATCAAACTTAAAATCACTAGTTCTTAGAACAAATTAAAATCCGTTTCAGAGAACAAACTTAAATTCTTTGTTCGTACAGGAAACTTAAAATTCCTCTCTTAGAACAAACTCAAAATCCAAGAACAAACTTAAAATCTTTGTAGAACAAACTAAAAATCTCATGTTCTTAACATTCACTATTATTAGAAGAAACTTAAAATCACATTTCATACAACAAACTCAAAAGCACCTATTCATAAATCAATCTTAAAATCACTTTTTCCTATAACAAAACTTAAAATCCCTCTTTCATAGAATAAAAAAAATTATAAAAATATGTTTTGAGTAAAAATATCATATGTTCTAATCGTACATCAAACTTAAATTTCCCTATTAGCCAGAGCAAACTTAAAATAACTTGTTCCAAAATAAACTTCAAATCATCTTTCATTGCACAAACTAGTTGTTCCTAAATAAACTTAAAATCATCTTTTATTTAACAAACTTAAAATGATCTGGTCCTATAACAACAAGCTTAAAATCTCCAGTTGGTGCAACATATTTTGGTGTAACAAATTTAAAATTTCGTCTTGATTGATAGGTATAAATTATTATAATTTTTTTAAATATTAATTTATATTAAGATCTTAAAATTATATGTATAAATTTATATAATATACATGCAAACTAAAAATCGTCGGTTTATAAAACAACAAACTTAAAATCACATGTTCGTAAAATAAGTTAAAAATCACATAGTAGTAGATCAAACTTAAAATCACTAGTTCTTAGAACAAATTAAAATCCGTTTCAGAGAACAAACTTAAATTCTTTGTTCGTACAGGAAACTTAAAATTCCTCTCTTAGAACAAACTCAAAATCCAAGAACAAACTTAAAATCTTTGTAGAACAAACTAAAAATCTCATGTTCTTAAAATTTACAGTTATTAAAACAAACTTAAAATCACACGTTGATACAACAAACTTAGAGCACCTATTCATAAATCAAACCTAAAATTACTTTTTGGTAGAACAAACTTAAAATCCCTTTTTCTTAGAACAAACTTAAATTCCCTATTCATAGAACAAACTTAAAATTAGAACAAACTCAAAATTCAAGAACAAACTCAAAATTCAAGAACCTTTCCTACAACAAACTTAAAATCTGTCAAAAAAAAACTTAAAAAAAATCCTCTGTTCTTAAATCAAACTTAAAATTCACGGTTATTAGATCAAACTTAAAATTCCAATTTTAAAATTACAAGAACTTAAAATTCCTGGTTAACAATATTATTTCCTTCTAGTATCCAGAACAAACTTTTCATGCAAACTTTGGTTTTATCCATAACAAACTCTTCATAAAAAAATAGATTGAACATGTCTGGATTTTTTTCTCTCCTCACAACCACTATGTGGTTTATCTTTTTTTTTTCTCTCTCCTCACCATTACAAACCCTAAGTGGCTTTATTTTTTCTATCTCTACTAGTGATGTCTCTAATGGCGGCGATTGTCGGAAACGCGACCACGCTAATGACAGTTAATATATTTTTTCTCTCTC
Organism: Cucurbita pepo subsp. pepo; assembly: GCF_002806865.2. Classification (NCBI taxonomy): domain Eukaryota; kingdom Viridiplantae; phylum Streptophyta; class Magnoliopsida; order Cucurbitales; family Cucurbitaceae; genus Cucurbita; species Cucurbita pepo. The sequence continues at coordinate 50,368 of NW_019646531.1, forward strand.
TCTCTTCATCATTACAAACTTGAAGTGGCTTTAATATTTTTTTTTTCTCTCTACTTGTGACTTCTGTGATGGCGACGATTGTCAAAAATAATAGACTAGAGTTACTCATATTAATATTGAACTTTTGCTATGAAACAAAACAAAACATAGAAATATGCCCATAGAATTTCTCATCTCAAATCTGAAAAGTGAAGGATGAAAGTGAGAAGGAAGTTGTAGTAAGACTTCAAAAGAATCGGTTGGCATGAGCTGTAGGTGACCCCAAAGATGAGTGAGCACTATGAACCCCATCAATCTCAGCAATTCAGCCATTGTGACCTTGCAACAAAATACAAAATAGTTCAAATGTGTATTTACACTCCACTAACCACTGGTGGAATTAAATTCACCACCTAACAAATGATTTATAGTATTCATATAATAAATATATAAATATTTTGGGTAAAAAAAGATATTTTGGATAAAAAAATAATGAACTTATTTTAAGTAAAAAAATATTATATTATTTTGAGTAAAAAAAAACATAATAAAAATATGTTTTTGAGTAAAAATATAAGATGTTTCGATACAATAAACTCAAATTTCTTTGTTCTTAGAACAAACTTAAAACAATTCGTATGTAAAGAACTTAAATTTATTTTTTCATATAAAACAAACTTAAAATCCCTGTTCATAGACCAACAAACTTAAAATGTCATGTTTGTACAATAAACTTAAAATTGTTAGCAACAAACTTAAAATCCACTGTTCTTACCGCAAACTTAAATTTCAGTGTTCGTATAACAAACTTAAAACAACCTGTTTATAAACAAACTTAAATCATCTGTTCACAGAACAAACTTAAAATTTCTTGTTCGTAGAACAAGTTTAAAATCTCCTGTTCGTACAATAAACTTAAAATACCATGTTGTAGAACAACAAACTTAAAATCTACTACGTTCTAGAACAACAAACTTAAAATCTGTGTACAATAAATACACACATTTATTAATATGCTAAAAATGGTTGAGGAGGCTATTGAGCCATTCTCTATAAATGTCTATCCCAACTGCATACTTCTTCACCTTTCACTTTCATCATCTTTCCTAAACTTCAAATGGGAGGTAGCTATATTTTTTCTTGTTTTATTTAGCTAGGATGTAGCTTGATAAGAGCGGTGATGAGAGTTGTAAAGGTAAGCCTATCGCTATGTTCACTATTCATGGATTCTAACCCAACAATTACTCCCTGCCTACCTGCAAAAGGCAGGTGTGAAATAAACTTTAGGTGAGATTTTTTGTAAAAAAATATTAGTATAATTTATATATTTTATAGTAGGTAGGTATAAATTATACTATTTTTTTTAAATACTAATTTATATTAAAATCTTAATATGTATAAATTTATATAAATACTAATTTATACATAAAATTATTATGATTAAAATACTAATTAAAAAAAATATATTATTATAATGGATTACAAAGAAAATATCTCATAGCAACACAGACTTAGCCGTAAGAATGGTCTTAAATTTTAAAATACTGGGAATTCTCATTATAAAGGAAAATCGAGATCTATAATGGACATAGATGAATCGAGGGGAAAATTGAGGATAGAGAGCATAATTTCCTCTTTTCCAGCGTTTTTCGGCACCACAGGCTTATGTAAAATGCATTTATGTTTACAAGAATTTGAGAAATATTAGAGCGTACCACGACTAGTAAACGGACTTAAATCGAAGAAGAGTCTCTGGCGGGAGACGCCACAGAACCTCCATCGTTAGATCGAGATTATTTCCAAAAATTGCCGCCATTAGAGAAGTCAAGAGAAAGAAACAAAAAAAAAAAGCTAGTTAGGGTTTGGAATGGAGAGGAGAGAGAGAAAAAGATATGAACAGCGGTTGGAGGGGTCTTAAAGAGAGAGAATAATTAAGGCCAGGTTTGAGGATGCAAGAAGGGTGGGAAAGGATTGGGTGCAGCCCAGAACAACGAAGGCATCATATCATTTATATTATTATTTTTTTCTTTTAAAATTAAAAAATACTTATTTTAATTCACACGGCTCAATTTAACATTGAGAAAACGAAAACGAAAAAAACATAGAGAAGTTGTACACTCATATTTAAAGTGTTTCGAATGAACCAAGAAAAAACAAAAAAAAAAAAACATAGAGAAGTTATACCCTCCTAATTAACCTGTCTCTAAACTAGAGCAAATTTAAAATCTAAAATCATAGAACAAACTTAAAATCCAAGATCTATTTTCTGAGAACAAATTTAAATTTCCTTGGTANAAAAAAGCTAGTTAGGGTTTGGAATGGAGAGGAGAGAGAGAAAAAGATATGAACAGCGGTTGGAGGGGTCTTAAAGAGAGAGAATAATTAAGGCCAGGTTTGAGGATGCAAGAAGGGTGGGAAAGGATTGGGTGCAGCCCAGAACAACGAAGGCATCATATCATTTATATTATTATTTTTTTCTTTTAAAATTAAAAAATACTTATTTTAATTCACACGGCTCAATTTAACATTGAGAAAACGAAAACGAAAAAAACATAGAGAAGTTGTACACTCATATTTAAAGTGTTTCGAATGAACCAAGAAAAAACAAAAAAAAAAAAACATAGAGAAGTTATACCCTCCTAATTAACCTGTCTCTAAACTAGAGCAAATTTAAAATCTAAAATCATAGAACAAACTTAAAATCCAAGATCTATTTTCTGAGAACAAATTTAAATTTCCTTGGTAGAACAAACTTAAAACCATCCATTCTTAAACAAACTTAAAATTATTTGTTAGGAGTATAACAATTTAAAATTTCATGTTTATACAACAAACTTAAAATCCCTCCTACAACAAATTTAAAATCTCCGTTCATAGAACAAACTTAAAATTTCGCGTTCATAGAACAACAAACTTAGAAATCTCATGTTTGTACAACAAACATAAAATAGCTCGTTCATAAAACAAACTTAAAATCCCCTATAACAACAAACTTTTAATGGAAGACAACTAAGGACCCGTTTAAAAAATAAAAATATGTGAGACTGGACCCGGTCAAGAAACCACCCAAATGGACCTTCCCTCTTTATTCCTTTTTATTTTTTTCTATTTTCTTTTCCTCGGTTCTTCTCTCCAGACCCTTCTGTCTCTTTTTTTTTTTTATGTCTTCTTGTCTTGTTTCTCTCACCAGTTCTATGGTTGTCGGATTTTGTCGCCCTTGTTGGTATAGGTCAGAACTCTGGTGGTTTTCTTCATGTTGTTTTCATCTTCATATTGTAGCTTGTACAATTGAACTAGTAGACCAAAGAGAAGGGATGTTAATTCCAGAACTGGATATTTTTCGAATTGCAAACATTTCCATTTTGGCAGGTATGTTTTATGTTATTTGTATCTTTAAATTGTAGCTTGTACAAGTGAAACACTTGGATCAAATATTTGACAATAAATAGAGGTGCATAGTAACACCATATCAATCCCAAACACACGAGTCTTCCACTTGTTTGTCTGTGTCATTTTGCTTCCAATAGCTAAATCACAGCTTTTTGACCACTTTTAGTTTGTCAGCATTGGCTTTATAATTTTTGTGCTAGGACAATGTGGAGGAGGAGGGATAAATTCCTTCATAATCCATGGCTTGTGGCTTGAGAAGGGAAGAAACTCGGTAACTAACTACTGGACACCTCCTTTGTTTATAAACAGGTAAAACTCAAACATTAATTTATTTTAGTTCAATTTATTAGATGTGCAAATCATAGATAGTTCATTATGTTTGGATTACAATAGTCAAGGGTGAAAAAATTAATAATTTTCTTGTTTCATGTTGTCTTCAAATTGTAGCTTGTACAAGTGAACAAGTAGACCAAAGAAGAGGGATGTTCATTCCGAATATTGTTCAGGATTGCAAGCATTTCCATCTTTAGCAGGTCTATTTCATATTATTTTCATCTTCAAATTGTAGCTTGTACAAACGAAACACTTATATCAAATATTTCACAATAAATAGAGGTGCATAGTAAAGTCATAATAAAAAACAGTTCCCACAACACTTTTCACCATACCAATCCCAAACAAAGTCTTCCCCTGTGTCATTTTGCTTCCAATAGCTAAATCACATCTTTTTAACAACTTTTAGTTTGTCCAGTAGTGACCTTATAATTCAATGTGTAGGAGGAGGAATGAATTCCTTCATAATCCATGGCTTGTGGCCTCATGAGGGAAGAAACTCGGTAACTAACTGTCGGGGCACTTCTTTGTTTATAAACAGGTAAAACTCAAACATTTATTTATTTTAGTTCATTTTATTAGATGCGCAAATTATATTTAGTTCATTATGTTTGGATTATTATAACGACCCTAAATTTCAACATATCTAGAGTGGCCACTAACGTCTCATGCTCATCTATAATGCGGAAATATAACTCTTACATGAACATTATTTATAACGTAAACTTAAGAAAACATTTAAAAAAACTTCTTCTCTAGGAAACATAGCCATGGTCTTGCGTGTTTAAATGCAAAATACTAAAATTTAGAGAAAAGAAAAATAAATACAAAATAATTTAAAACAATGCAATGCAAAACAACCCATTCTAACTTAAAACTAAAAATTTAAATATGAGTCTACCGTATGCACGTGCCACATTCTTTGCTCGCGATGTCGCCGTCCTCCGTACAAGTGCGTCTTGTCTTGACCTGAAAAATGATGTGGCACACGACCTGAGTATTTCAAAGAATACTCGGTAAGTGGCCCCACTATAGGGGGCCATGCAAATGCAAACACATGCAATCATGATTGAGGGACCTATCTCTAATTATCTTAAGGGTGGCCTCTAGTCTCGGACAAATTGGATGTGTAGTACTTCCCTACACACAACTCACACGTGCGAGTGTGAATCCCCAGGGCACTCACACACCCCCTGGACCCTCTGGTCAAGCTAATCTGTAGTGACGTTCGGAGGTCAGCGGAACCCCATAGTGTCATGTGCCTCATGAACACCCTCATCTGTGTGCATTCGCGCACATCATACAGTGCGTGTTCGCACTCATCATCTCTAGGGTAAGTAGCCCTATGCTTATGAACATACAATATGCATGAGATCCCTCTAAATTCATCATAATGTCTCTTCTGACACAACTCTCTAGTCTCATCTCTTTGTTACTCTAGGTAACACATACTCGTGGATATTTATATTAATACAATTTTTACTCTCTTAAGGTTGTGTCCTATGTCGATCTAACGACATGATGCAATATGGCACTCATCATCATATAGCATGCTCAATATGGAAAACATCATCATATTTAAGGTAAACGTCACGCAATCATCATACTCATCATATTGCCACAAAGTGTATCAAACATATCAAGTACGACATTCATCAAAATATATATATACTATGCACATCATGAAGTATCGTAACCCACACATCATCATAATTCATACATCATCATAACTCATATATCGCATCGTACGACATAGTTCATACATCATCATAACTCATACAATTTTTAGCCTATCCTATAGTAAGACCACTTAACTGATTAGCTTATATGGGTGTCACCAATTTATCCTTAATGAAAGTTCGATTTTTCCCTTTGCATCCAAGGCAACTTATATGAATCCATGGCATCAATTTCATGTTCAATTCTCTAACTCTTACAATGGTTCATGTGCTAAAGTTCATGTGAGCATTAAAGACTTTGCATGGATAAAGTCTTGGAACGTTATAATATACCTCTAAATATATGTACATATTATATATATATATATATATATATATATATATATATATATATATATATATATATATTTATTGTATTTATATTAAGATTTCATTTTCTATTTTTTTATTTCGAGTGACTACTTTATTGTCTTATGATATTCTTCCTATATTTTGCTATTTTTCTCAATTTTTGTTCAAGACATATTCTTAACCAATTTTTAATGGATTCTTACTTAATTATAATAATTTTTTTTTGGTCGTTACATTATCTACCCCTAAAAAGAACTTTCGTCCTCGAAAGTCTCAAACTCTTGTACTAGCTCGGGGTATTTTTCTCTTATTTCGTCCTCACGCTCCCACATGGCTTCCTCGCGTGGTGATTCAACCACATTACCTTAACGAACGCAATATTCCTGTTGCGTAAGGTTTTTACTTCTCTAGCTAAGATTTTTACTAGTTTTTCCTCGTAGCTCATATCTTCATTGAGTTGGAGTGGTTCGCGGTCTATTTCGTGGATAGGGCCCGTAATGTACTTCCTTAGCATCAACACATGAAATACATCGTGTACTCTTGAGTGGGCTAGAGGTATGACTAACTTATATGCTACTGGACCAACTCGCTCTAGGATCTCGAATGGTCCAATGAATTTAGAACTTAACTTGCCCTTATGTCTGAACCTCAAGACACCTTTCATAGGTGTCACCTTGAGGAATACTGGGTCTTCTATCTCAAACTCCAGACTTCTACGCCTTACATTGGCGTAGCTTTTCTGTGTACTTTGAATGGTAAAGCATCCTCGCTCGAATTTTCTAGACAGCCTCATTGGTGATTCAAACCAGCTCGGGTCCTACTAACTCTCTCTCACCTACTTCGTCCCAACATATTGGGGACCTACACCGTTTTCCGTATAGGGCCTCAAACGGTGCCAATTCCAATAGTTGCTTGGAAGCTGTTATTATACGAGAATTCCATCAAGTGGAGTTTGAAATCCCAACTTTCCTTAAAATCTAGTACTCAAGCGCATAACATGTTCTCTAGAATTTGGTTTAAACACTCCGTTTGTCCATCTGTTTGAGGGTGAAAGGCGGTACTAAAGTCGAGGCAGGTACCCAGTGCCTTTTCAAGTCCGCGCCAAAACGCTGACGTAAAGCGTAAATCCCAATCTGACACTATAGACACTGGGACTCCATGTAGTCTTACTATTTCTTTGACATGCAGTTGTGCCCAATTGTCAACTCTATATGTAGCTTTCCTAGGTAGGAAGTGTGCCGATTTGGTCAACTATCGACAACTACCCAGATCACTGTATATGCTTTGTGCGTTTTGGGTAATCCTATTATGAAGTCCATCGCTATGTTTTCCCATTTCCACTCTGGTATGCTTAGGGGCTGCAACAACCCCGCCGTCTTTTGTCTAGGAGCTTTCACTTGTTGACAAACTAAGCACTTGCTCACAAACTCGGCCATGTTCCTCTTCATGCTCTTCTATCAGAAATGTTGTTTAAAATCTTGGTACATTTTAGTATCTCCTGGGTGCATGACAAATGGCGAGTTGTGAGCTTCCGTTAGTATCTCTTTCCTTAACTCCTCTGGTACACATAGGCGTCCCTGATACAATAGTCCTTATCTGAGGACTTCGAGAACCTGTCTACTAGACTTTTGTCTAGCTAGCTTAGGACTTTTGTCTAGCTTGCCCAGGACTTTCTGTAGGCTTGGATCCTCTCGTTGGGAGGTAATAATTCTCTATCTAAGCGTAGGTTGCACTGTGACTCGGGCCAGCTGTGCTATGACTCTCTCGATCGCTACAGCTATGTTGGCTCGCTTCAGTTCTCTTTTACCCTTACTTCCCTTGTAATGAGAACCGACGAGTGGGCCGTCTTTCTACTCAAAGCGTCTGCGACCATGTTTGCTTTTCCAGGGTGGTACTGGATATCTACACCGTAGTCCTTCACCAATTCTAGCCACCTTCTTTGCCTCATATTTAACTCTTTCTGGGTGAAGAAATATTTTAAACTCTTGTGGTCAGTAAAACGTTGAATTTTCTCTCCATACTGATAGTGTAGCCAAATTTTCAGTGCGAACACTACAGCGGCCAACTCAAAGTCGTGGGTAGGGTAATTATATTCGTATTCTTTTAGCTGACAGGACGCGTAAGCAACAACTTTACCATGTTGCATTTGTTGGGTTTTATGTCCTAAAACTCATAGTTTGTAAACAAAAATATATTCTATTTTCAATAAAGTTATTATTGTTGTTTATTCAGAAAAAATTGTTATTGAATAAAGTGAACTTTACGATCATTAATCTAAATCCAATAAACTAAGAACACTCTGGCTATAGTATGACTACTTGAACTATATGTAGAGACATAAGAGTGGATCAAGTTCAAGTATATAGTCAAAATGATCTATAGTATAAGGATAAGGCTGAGTACCTTATTCTGGGGACACTATGGATGCGGCCCACTTTTGTATATGATATAAACAATGCGATCACTAAATTGTGCATGTGGAGACATGTGAGTGGGGGCGTCCTATGCAATGAGTATTGCATAAGATCGGACCATGAAGAAAACCACTCTCACTTTATAAAGTCGTTTACTGTTGAGACTGATTTTCTTTTCATTCGATAACCTAGGTAACTCGGTTTTAATCCTGAGCTAACCATGAACTCCTGTTTATTCGGAATTATCCTTAGATTTGCATGGGTGAGAGTGGCTCTAGTTCGCCGACTCAACAGGCCTCCCATTTCAGGGGTAAGACTGGGTGAATGGCTGGGGACGTGGGGTGCAAGACGGAATTCACTCCTACCCACTTTTAGGGATAGAAGAAAGGTAGTTCCCTTAAGCACTGACTCCAGGTCTTGAACAAGGGGCCCCACCCTCTCATTGGCCTGAGAGGGATTCGGTTTACTGGTTGGACCACAAACCAATTGTTTATTAGAGGATCAGTGAGACATAAGGAACAAGAAGTAACTTCAGGGGTAAAACGGTAAATTGACCCAGCTCTAGTTACGAACAACCTGTGAAGGATCGACTTACTAATCATGGTTATATCAGATGGACAGAAATATATCTATAGTGAGGGGAGTGCAACTACTAGGCTATAGTGGAGTGTCCTAGTAGTTAACGAATGTTGGTTAACCAGGTTAATGAGTTTAATCGGTTAATCTTGAATCGTTGGAGCCCATGATCTATAGGTCCATTAGGTCCCTCTGCTAGCTCATATCGGACTAAACCATAGAACAGTGTGACGAGTGAGTTCGAAGTGTTCGAATTCAAATTAGGGAATATGCGTTACATATATACGATATATTTAACCGCAATTTTATTTTATTTACGAATTAAACGAAAAGAGAGAATCTGAGATATTTAAATAAGATTTAAATATCTTAATCAATTATGTGTCGGAATTGACTGGGATTGGCATTTGAATTAATATTAAATATTAATTAAATAGTTTAATTAATTATTTAATGTTACTTTAATTTGAAATTCATTATTCAAATTAATTGTTTAATTAAAATGAAGAAAGTCAAAATGTTGACTTTCATCTAATGAAAAAACCATGTTAGTGGAATTTTGAGGTGTCAAAATTTGGTTTAACCAAACTTGCATGTTTGCCAAATAAACCCCACAAGTTTGAGTGGAATTTTGAGTGTCAAAATTTGGTTAACTCAAACATGCATGCTTGCCACATAATCCCAAACATTTGAGTGGAATTTTAAGTGTCAAAATTTGGTGATCTCAAATTTGCATGAACATGCAAACATGACTCTTTAAATAGAGTGATCATGGTACATGGAAGGTCTTCTTCTTCTTGGTGAAAAACCTTGAGAAAAACCTCTCACAAACACTCTCTTCACATATACAAAATCCCTCCCAAGTTTAGTCACTCACCGGATTCCACAATCCCGTTCTAAGGCCGGAGGATAGTGGAGAAGACATTAGTGGTGGTTCGAAACCGGTTTGTGAGAAAAAAGAAGTTTGAACTACAAAAGGTTAGTATCTAAACTCATTAAGTTTTAATACTTATGAACATGCTAGTTATTTATTATAATTGATAGTCTAAAAGTGCCTAAGATCCAAATTGCTTCTGCATGTATTATATTGACACCATCAGCATTAACACACATCCTAGTCCATTCTTGGATGCGTCACTATAGATTACGTACTCTTCTGAGATCTTGGGTACTGTGAGTACTGGGGTGGTTACCAATCTCTCTTCTAGGTCCTCGAAGCTTGCCTCACAAACATCATTTCATATAAATGGTACCCCTTTTCTCGTTAACTGTGTCAAAGCAAGGCTATTCTAGCGAAGTCCTGCACGAACCTTCGATAGTATCCCCCTAGTCCCAAGAAACTCCGTACTAATGTTACCGTAGTTGGGCGTTCCTACTTTGTGACTGCTTTGACCTTAGTAGGATTTACGGATACTCCGTCCTTTGTCACCACGTATCCTAGGAAAGAGACTTGTCGTAACCAAAATTTACACTTTGAGAACTTGGGGTATAACTTGTTCTCTCTTAGGGTGGCTAGGACTTTTCAGAGGTGTTCCTGGTGTTCCAGGTCTATTTTCGAGTACACTAGGATGTCATCAATGAGCACGATCACAAAAGTGTCTAGACAGTCCTTGAACACTCGGTTCATTGACTCCATGAACATAGCTGGAGCATTGGTGAGGCCAAATGACATCACCACAAACTTGTAGGGATCATACTTGTCCTAAATGCTATCTTTGGTACGTCTTTTTCTTTACTCTTTATTTAATGGTAACCTGACCGCAGATCTATCTTAGAAAATAACGTTGCCTCTTTGAGTTGATCGAATAAGTCTTCTATTCTAGGCAGAGGGTATTTGTTCTTTATGGTTCTCTTATTTAACTCTCTATAATCGATGCACAAACGCATCGATCCATCTTTCTTCTGAACAAACAGAACTGGCGCAGCATAGGGGAATATGCTAAGTCGAATGAACCATTTATCCCGTAAGTCTTGTAATTGCGCCTTGAGTTCCTTCAACTCTGCTAGAGTCATGCGATAGGGTGCTTTAAAAGTAGGCCCAATTTCTGGCTCGAGTTCGATGACGAAGTCGACCGCTCGAGAAGGGGTATTCCAGGTAGGTGGTCCAGAAATACATCTGGGAACTCCTTTACTATTGGCATGTTTTAAAGGGTCTTTTCTTTTCCTCTTATGTCTACGACACCTACTAATATAGTCCAACCGCCTTGTTGGACTCATCTCTTTGCTTTCATCATCGAGACTACCTTTGGGGTAGTCCCAGTACTTGTGCATTTAAATTTAAAGCAAGATCACATCGATGGTGAGTTGCGACAGTCTATACTAGTACGGTTTGCAGCTAGTCAATCCATGCCTAGTATTACGTCGAAGTCGGTCAGCTTTACTACCATTAATACTACGCTTAGCGTTTGGTTGGCTACTAATTCAAACCCTGTCTCTGATCCCTCTCGAGGTGGGCTCTCTTCAGCCTCACCTCGT
>NW_019646531.1:63117-64561 GCF_002806865.2 Cucurbita pepo subsp. pepo
AAAAAAAAAAAAAAAAAAAAAGAAAGAAACACAAAAACAACAATGGTCAGATCTGAGAAGAAGTACAATGGCTATTGCAGAGTTAGAGATTTTTGTCAGTTATTAAGGTACAATCCTATCTCAGATTTCCTTTTCTTTTATAGGTAGGGTGATAAGAAATTAATTTAGGATCAAATCTTCTTTCCTATAGTATGTAATAATCAGATCCCATATACAATTATTAAATTTTTGTTAGCATTTTAATTATACAAAATAAGGTTATAAGTTAGATTCAATAAAATTTTAGGTGGCAAATCTATAAACTAAAAGATGGTAGCCTGTACTTAAAATTGGTCACTAATATCTGTTTACACAATTAAAAAACCTATTTACAGAATGAAAAAGATTAGAGAGAGAGAGGGAGGGAGATTGAGGAAAGATTTGTTAAACAGTATTTAACAATAAAAGGAAATATTAGACGGACACTGAGCTTTTAAAACCTATTTACAGAATGAAAAAGATTAGAGAGGGGGAGGGAGAGTAAGGAAAGATTTGTTAAACAGTATTTAACAATAATAGGAAATATGAGAGGAGCTCCTTTCAATTTTGTGTAACAGCAAATATTCAGAATTTTCATCAGAGGCAGTGAGCTTCTTTAAATTTTGTCGAACATAAAAGATCAGAATTTTAAGATGGCAATGTAAATTAGAGGAATAATTTTATAGAGATAAAACTTGAAACTGATGTCATGAGCTCATATAGGTTGACTCGGATTTCAAAGGACGAAATCGAACTTTCATTAAAGATATATTTATGACAACGACTTAAGCTATTCAGGTAAGTGACCTTACTATCGGCATGGTTATTTTTTGATGTTGACACGTGCCCTGTGGTTCTGCACGTGTCATATATATTGATATGCGTGAATTGTCTGTGGATCGATATGCTTCCTATATGTTATGTTATGTTATATTATATAATATGTGGATTGTATGATAATAATTATGGTACGATGTGCTCTAGGAGATGTTTGAGATAGGATACGAGAAGGATGCGCAAAACAAAATGTAACGATAGGAGTAAGATACGTTCACGAAACGTTAAGGTTAGGTTACATACCGGAGTGCTATGGATAGGAGATATTGATGAAAGAATACAGTTAGGTTATGGGTAGAAAGGGATAGGTTTGTGATAGATTGATAGAACGATGGCATTAGGATACGTTCTGGTGATGATATGACTAAGGTACGTCACGTAATGATATGTCTGTGATAGGTATAAGAACGTTAAGGCTATGGTAAGTTAGAGAACGATATGACTATGAAGTGTTTACGTTATGGATTTGGTTATGATATGATACATTGTATGCTAGATTATTGTGCTTAAGTACGAAATCATGTGAACGTGAATGTATGTTATCTATGCTGCTTAGTTGATGTGATATGAATGCATGTGACGATGTGTG
>NW_019646531.1:68501-74894 GCF_002806865.2 Cucurbita pepo subsp. pepo
TCATCATATTGCCACAAAGTGCATCAAACATATCAAGTACGACATTCATCAAAATATATATATACTGCGCACATCATCAAGTATCATAACCCACACATTATCATAACTCATACATCATCATAACTCATATACCGCATCGTACGACATAGTTCATACATCATCATAACTCATACAATTTTAATCGATTCTTACTTAATCATATTATTGGTCAATTCCAATCAATTCTTACTCCAACTATTCTTTTTTTTTCTCTTTTGATTTTGTATTTCGGCCTTCTCTATTTTCTCTTTTAGATCTCTCATGTTCTCTTTATTATTTTTTTCTCCTTTTCTGTATTTTTCTCTTTTAGTTCTTTCCAGCTTTCTTTATTTATTATTTTTTCTTTTTTCCTGCATTTCTTCTTTTCTTTTTTTCCTTTTGATTTTGTCTCACGTATTCGGCCTCCTATATATATATACATTTTTATCTTTTCTTTTGATTTTGTTAACAATATTCTAGCTCCTCTCTAGTCTNTTTGTTAACAATATTCTAGCTCCTCTCTAGTCTTCTCAATTTTCTTGTATTCTAATTAATTCTTCATTCCAAAATCTTTCATTTCTCTTGTTTTCTTTTTTTTTTCTTCCTTTAATTCTGTTATCATTTAAATTCACAAATATCACAAAGAATTATCTTTCCTTTCTTATTTACTTGGTATTTTTTTTAAACCAAATCTTTTCTTTCCTAGTATTTATTCTTATTTTCCATTTTTCTCTTTGTTATGTATTTTTTTTTATTCTCTTGACAGATATTAGCCTTAGTTATACTTAATTTTCTATAACCGGATAACCAAAATCAAAATAGATGTGCAGGGAACAACAGATCTGATTCTGAATAATTAGACAATAGAAAAGGAAATCTTATTCTGATAATATAAATAAAGAAGAGATCTGAAAAATGGTACCGTATTAACAAAACAAGATCTCTCTCCAATAATTAAATCTCCAGCTCTCCTGTTAAATCTGGTTGTTGGTATGTTTTTTTTTTTCTTTCTTTATTTTTATTGTAGGAACCACAGATGCATCCTGTATTATGATTTGGGATTTTGACTGATGAGTTCGTTAAGGAGAGATAGTTGGGAGAGGAGGAGGGGTGAGTGGAGTGTAGTTTAGGGAAAATTATTATTTTAATTATTTAATTATTATTATTATTCTTTTTTTTTTGTTGGGTGGAAAAAATAATAATTTTATTGTTTCATGTTGTTTTCATCCTTAAATAGCTTGTACAAGTAAGAGTAGACCAAAGAAAATGGATGTTAATTCCATAACTGAATATTCTTCCGATGGTCTGTTTCATGTTCTTCTCGTAGCTTCTAAAAGTGAAATACAGCTCCCACAACACTTTTTACCATACCAATCCCAAACACACGAGTCTTCTCCTATGTCATTTTGCTTCCAATAGCTAATCACAGCTTTTTGACCACTCTTAGTTTGTCCAGCAGTGGCCTTATAATTTTTGTGCTTTACAATCAGGACATTGTGTAGGTGGAGGGGGAGGGATAATTCCTTCACAATCCATGGCTTGTGGCCTCAGAAGAGAAGAAACTCGCTTACTATCTGCCGGGGCACCTTCTTTGTTTATAAACAGGTAAAACTCAAACATTCATTTATTTTAGTTCAGTTTATTAGATGTTCAAATTATAATTAGTTCATTATGTTTGGATTATAATATTTAACGGTGAAAAAAATAATAATTTTCTTGTTTCATGTTATTTTTATCTTCAAATTGTAACTTGTACAAGTAAACTAGCAGAACAAAGAAGAGAGATGTTAATTCCACAGCTGAATATTTTTGAGATTGCAAGCATTTTCCATCTTTAGCAGATCTGTTTAATGTTATTTTCATCTTCAAATTGTAGCTTTACAAGTGAAACACTTAGATCAAATATTTCACAATAAATAGAGGTGCATAGTAACGCCATGATAAAAAATAGCTCCCACAATACTTTTCACCATACCAATCCCAAACACACGAGAATTCCCCTGTGTCATTTTACTTCCAATAGATAAATCAAACTTTTTTACCACTTTTAGTTTGTCCAGTAGTGGCCTTATAATTTTTGTGCTTACAATCAGGACAATGGGTAGGGGGAGGGATAAACTCCTTCACAATGGGCTTGTAGCCTCAGAAGGGAAGAAACTCGCTTACTAACTGCCGCGGCACCTCTTTTGTTTATAAATAGGTAAAACTCAAACATTCATTTATTTTAGTTAAGTTTAATAGATGTGAAAATTATAATTAGTTTATTATGTTTGGATTATAATAGTTAAGGGTGAAAAAAAAAAATTCTTGTTTCAAGTTGTTTTCATCTTCAAATTGTAGCTTGTGCAAGTGAATCAGTAGAACAAAAAAGAGGGATGTTAATTCCAAAACTGAATATTCTTCAGATGGCAAGCATTTCCATCTTTAAGAGGTTTGTTTCATGTTATTTTCATCCTTAAATTGTAGCTTGTACAAGTGAAACACTTAGATCAAATATTCCACAATAAATAGAGGTGCATACTAACGCCATAATTGACAACAACTCCCACACACTTTTCAACATGCCAATCTCAAACACACGAGTCTTTCCCTGTTTCATTTTGCTTCCAATAGCTAAATCACAGCTTTTTGACCACTTTTAGTTTATCCAGCAATGACCTTAAAAGTTTTGTGCTTTTCAACAATGACAATGTGTAGGAGGAGGGATAAATTCCTTCACAATCCATGGCTTGTGGCCTCAGAAGGGAAGAAACTCGATAACTAACTGACCGGGCACCTCCTTTGTTTATAAACAGGTAGAACTCAAACATTCATTTATTTTAGTTCAGTTTATTAGATTTGAAAATTATTAAATGAAATTTCTTGTTTGAAAGAGAATGGTCATAATATTTTTAAAATTGATGTACCTTGTGAAAATGATGTATTTAATTGTGATGAGAAAAATGCATTAATTGATAAAGTTAAGTCTATTGAGCATGATTGTTATGAAAAAGATAAATTAATTAAATTGCTCAAAGAAAATGAATCAAATAATTTGTAACAACTGGGTGGGGCTTAAGAGTCTAAAAGGTTAACAATAGATGTTCAAAAATTAGATAAAATAGGAGGTAAGTTATATGGTGATAAGAGAGGATTAGGCTATATTGATGAATGTTCTACACCTTCAAGTTCTAAAACAATATTTGTTAAACATCTCCTATCATGTCTAAGTCTAACTCATGTAAATTTGTATCTAAGTATGATAAATCTAGATTTGTGCCTATATGTCATTATTGTGGCGTTGAAGGTCATATTAGACCTAAGTGCTTTAAATTGAAAAATTCTCAAAATATTCCTTCAAGAAGAAAATTTTCTCAAAACATAAAGTTCAACCATGTCATAAGAAATAATTTTTTCATTGAAAATAAAACACATAAATTTAGTCTAAGAAATAAATTTTTGCATGATGATGTTTGTTTCTCCTGTGGTAAGTTTGGACATAAAGATTATTCTTGTTACTTATATAAATACAATGTCTTTAATATGAATACAAACATGAAATGGATTCCTAAATGTGTGAAGACTAACTTTCTAGGACCCAAACAAGTACGGTACCAAAAGGTCAATTTTGAATATCTTTGTTTTTAGGTTTGTTTGAAAGCCTCGAAGAAAAAATAAGTGGTACTTGGACAGTGGTTGCTCAAGACACATGACGGGTAGTCAATCCAAGTTTGTGAATCTTTCCAAGAAGGATGGTGGCTTAGTAACCTTTGGTGATAACAAGAAAGGTAAAATAATTGGTAAGGGTACTATAGGTAATGACTCTTTTACTTTCATCGAAAATGTATGGTTAGTTGATGGTTTAAAGCATGACTTACTTAGCATTAGTCAATTATGTGATAAAGGTTTTAGAGTTGTATTTGATAAGAATAATTGCATAATTGAAAATGTTAGTGATAGAAAAGTTTTGTTGGTAGGAAATAGAGATGATAATGTGTATACTATTGATTTAAATGATTGTCCTACAAATGACAAATGTCTTTCGATTTTGCTCTATAACGCTTGGCTATGGCATAGAAGACTAGGACATGCTAGTATGCACTTGATTTCAAATATTTCAAAAAATTCATTAGCTAGAGGTCTTCCTGAATTTAAATTTGAAAAAGATAAAATTTGTGATGCTTGTCAAATGGGTAAGCAAACTAAGTCCTCCTTCAAATCTAAAAATATGATTTATGCTGCTAACCTCTTCAACTATGACTTATTTGGCCCTTCTAAAACATCTAGCTAGGGAGGAAATTATTATGCTTGTGTGATAGTTGATGATTTGAAAGATTTACTTGAGTTCAAAATTAAAAAGAATTTTTAATTACTAAAATTAGGAGTGACCATGGAGGAGAATTTGATAGTATGGTTTTTCTCAAGACTTCTCCTCTCCAACGACTCCTCAACAAAATGGTGTGGTTGAAAGAAAAATAGTACTTTACAAGAATTTGCTAGATCAATGTTAAATGAGTATAATTTACCTAAATACTTTTCGGTGGAAGCCGTTAATAACGCTTGTTATATTTTAAATAGAGTTTTAATTAAACCTTCATTAGATAAAATTCCTTATGAACTATACCATAACAAAATTCCAAATGTTGGGTATTTCAAAGTTTTTGGTGGTAAATGTTTTATTTTGAACAACAAAGAAAAGCTTGGAAAATTTGATTAAAGAACGGATATTGGTATTTTTCTTGGTTATTCATCTACTAGTAAAGCTTATAGAGTTTTCAACAAGAGAACTTTAGTTATTTAGGAATCTATGCATGTGGTATTTGATGAATCGTGCAATAATATTTCTAATGAGTCTAGTTGTAGTGATGATTTAGAAAGAAATTTTGGAGATTTACTTGTTAGTGACAA
Source organism: Cucurbita pepo subsp. pepo (assembly GCF_002806865.2). Lineage (NCBI taxonomy): Eukaryota > Viridiplantae > Streptophyta > Magnoliopsida > Cucurbitales > Cucurbitaceae > Cucurbita > Cucurbita pepo. Next base: position 73,407 of record NW_019646531.1, read on the forward strand.
AGGCAAGGATATTGTTTCTAGTAAGGAAGAAGTGAGCTTAAAGGAGGACGGTTCTTCATCAATGACAAAAGAATGGAGGTATGCCTTATGTCATCCCAAGGACTTGATTCTTGGTGATCTCGAACAAGGTGTGAAAACTCGTTCTTTTATTAATTTATTTAATAATCTTGCTCTTGTTTCTCAAATTAAACCAGTTTTAAGGATGCCGAAAATGATGAGTTTTGGATTTTAGCTATGCAAGAAGAACTAAATCAATTTGGGAGGAACAAAGTTTGTTTATTAGTCACTAGCCCTCTAATACTTTTATTATTGGAATCAAATGGGTTTTTAGACATACGAGGGATGAAAATGGGAATATCATTAGAAATAAAGCTAGGCTTGTAGCTCAAGGTTATTGTCAAGAGGAAGCATAGATTATGAACAAACTTTTGCACTCGTTGCTAATTTAGAATCTATTAGAATGTTACTTGCTTTTGCTTCTTACAAAATTTTTATATTGTAACAAATGAATGTGAAAAGTGCCATTTTGAATGGTTATATTATGGAGGAAGTTTATGTAGAACAACCTCCCGAATTTGAAAATGTTGAATTTCTTCATCATGTCTATACGTTGGAAAAAGCTCTTTATGGCTTAAAACAAGCTTCAAGAGCTTGGTATGATAGACTTAGTAATTTTCTTATCGGAAATGATTTAAAATGGGTAAACTCGACACTACACTCTTTATTAAGTAAAGAAAACGATATGTGCAAATATATGTGGATGATATCATATTTGGTTCTACTAATCCTTCTTTATGTGAAGAATTTTCTAAATGTATGCACAGTGAGTTTGAGATGAGTATGATGGGAGAACTTAGTTTCTTTCTTGGACTTCAAATCAAACAACTCAAGGATGGTATCTTCATCCATCGAGAGAAATACACTAAAGATTTGCTCAAAAGGTTTTGAATGAAGGTAAGATTGCAAAAACTCCCATGAGCACATCCACTAAGCTTGACAAGGATGAAAAAGGAAAAAGTGTGGATATTAAAGCTTATCGAGGTATGATTGGATCTTTACTTTACTTGACCGCTAGTAGACCCGATATTATGTTTAGTGTATGTCTTTGTGCTTGGTTTCAATCTTGTCCCAAGGAATCTCATTTACATGCCGTTAAAAGAATATTTAATTTTTTGCTTGGAACTATTGAATTAGGATTGTGGTATCATAGAAATGTTGAATTTAAATTGGTAGGATATTCTGATGCGGATTTTGCCGGAAGCTTGATCGTAAAAGTACGAGTGGAACTTGTCAATTTCTTGGTAGTTCCTTAGTTTCTTGGTTTAGTAAAAAGCAAAATTCGGTTGCCTTATCTACTACCGAAGCGGAATATATTGCGGTTGCTAGTTGTTGTGCTCAAATTCGTTGGATAAAACAAACTCTCTGTGATTTTGGGTTAAAATTTGACAGTGTGCCTATATTTTGTGATAATACAAACTGCTATTAATT
>NW_019646532.1:0-268 GCF_002806865.2 Cucurbita pepo subsp. pepo
CACTCTAACTCAATGAAGATCTGAGCTACGAGGAAAAACCAATAAGAATCTTAGCTATAGAGGTAAAAACCTTACGCAACAGGAGTATTGCGTTCGTTAAGGTACTGTGGCGGAATCACCACAGTGAGGAAGCCACGTGGGAATGTGAGGACGAGATAAGAGAGAAATACCCCGAGTTGGTACAAGAGTTTGAGACTTTCGAGGACGAAAGTTCTTTTTAGGGGTAGATAATGTAACGACCCGGGAAAGAAAGAAAGAAAAAGAAAAT
>NW_019646532.1:1917-8416 GCF_002806865.2 Cucurbita pepo subsp. pepo
TATGCGTTACCTAGAGTAACAAAGAGATGAGACTAGAGGGTTGTGTCAGAAGAGACATTACGATGGATTTAGAGGGACCTCATGCATTTTGTATGTTCATAAGCATAGGGCTACTTCCCCTAGAGATGATGAGTGCGGACGCGCACCTTATGATGAGCGCGAATGCGCACAGGTGCGAAAGCACACAGATGAGGGTGTTCATGAGGCGCATGACACTATGGGGTTCCGCTGACCTCCGGACGTCGCTACAGATTAGCTTGACCAGAGGGTCCAGGGGGTGTGCGAGCGCCCTGGGGACTCACACTCGCACGTGTGAGTCGTGTGTAGGGAAGTACTACACATCCAATTTGTCCGAGACTGGAGGCCACCCCTAAGATGATTAGAGATAGGTCCCTATTCATGATTGCATGTGTTTGCATTAGCATGGCCCCTATAGTGGGGTCACTTACTGAGTATTTCTTCGAAATACTCAGGCCGTGTGCCATATTGTTTTTCAGGTAAAGGCAAGGCTCCCATGTACGGTTGACGGTGGCATCGTGATCAGAGACTGTGGCGCGTGCATAGGATAGTTGCATATTTAAAATTCCTAGTCTTGGTTAGGATAGGGCGTTTGCATTTCATTCATTTATATTAATTAATTTGTAATCGTTTTATTTTGTCTTTTGAACTCCAGCACGATGTTTGAAACACGTAAGTCCAGCCGTGTTTTCCAATGTTTTAATGTATTCTGAAGTTTTAAATTTTTCCGCTAATAAAGGTGAGCATGCTTAGATTTTTATTCTGCATTAGAGATGAGCATGAGACGTTAGTGGCGACTCTAGATATGTGGAAATTTAGGGTCGTTACATAGATACTATACAAAGGGAGGTGTGAAGTGAGCAGCACATCGTACCGCTTTCCAAGATCCTTCTACATTCTTGAAGATTGTCCTATTTCATTGTAACTAGATGTTCCAAATGATATAAAAGAATGTTGCATAGATAAGTTTACTTCTATCAGGGTTTTACAAGTCAACATCTCATCAAGTTCTGACAACTTTGCTGTGAGCCAAACTCACACAATTTTTTTGAATAATCTCTCATAAACCTTTGTAGCAAAGAGATATCTCCATGAAACGTGATCCTTGTCTTCTAACCAACGTCCTTGGCAAGAAACGTACCGTGAGTTTCAGAAACTAAGGATGAAGATCGCTTGACAAAAACCATTGTATTAATCCTCCTCAAAGAACCAACTTGCAATAATCTTATGNAATAATCTCTCATAAACCTTTGTAGCAAAGAGATATCTCCATGAAATGTGATCCTTGTCTTCTAACCAACGTCCTTGGCAAGAAACGTACCGTGAGTTTCCGAAACTAAGGATGAAGATCGCTTGACAAAAACCATTGTATTAATCCTCCTCAAAGAACCAACTTGCAATAATCTTATGACAAAGTCTTTAGTAAAGGAAATATATTAATTAGCGCCAAAATCATATGCTCATTTTGTTAACATTTTGTTTATTTGAAGTGCATGACAACTCATGCCTTTCATATTTGCTGTATTTCCAATTCCATAATATATAAGTTTACTAATGTTCGTTTTTGCATTAGAATATCAGTGAGAATACTACTATCCTTATATTTGTTTTCGGATGACATTGGTTGTTATCAATTGTCGGGAAGAATACTGCTATCCTTGTATCTTTTCCTCTTGATTCATATCCCAAAATTGTCCTAATCTCCTTAAGATCTTCCATACTCATCGTTAATATCGTATGAGTCTCATATAAATTTTCATAGTATTTTGAGTCTTTCAAGGTCTTAAAAACATCTTAGAATTCTCATAAGGGTATTTTGGTCATTTACCACCCCAAATCTTCGTTTAATTTCTCAGCATATTCGACCTTGTAACTTTGTATAATTGGTACATAGTTATAGGGGCATTTTAGTCATTTTACACATACCCTTGGTTTAGCCTTATCATATTCTAATGATCACTAAATTTCATAAATAACCTTATCGAGTCATATTGATTCTTCTAATAAATTTCATGAGCAACAGAACTCTGGCTCAGACGCTTCATTGATATCAATGTTCATGTGGACACTAAGGTAGGCAAACTTACTCAATTTTAATCTCAAGACCCTTATTTTTTTTCTTTCATGATGATTTCATCAACTGATATGTAGTTTTACTAGTTTCCCACACTACATTGTTCTCCCATGTTCTCCCAGTCAAATTCTCTAAACTTTGGTAAAGGTTCAATAATTGACCTCTTGGCCTATACATCCTCAAAATTTTATTTTTAACAATTGTCCTATAACCATCATAGGAGGGCACCACAACTGATAAGCGCCTACAATGCTGGAATTTGCAAAGCTAGAGGTCCTTCTAGTACATGCAAAGGGTCAGCAGTTGCATTCATATCATCCTCCCTTTCTTTAAAAGAATTTGTCCTCAAATCAAGGTCTTCATTCCCTACATCAANCATGCAAAGGGTCAGCAGTTGCATTCATATCATCCTCCCTTTCTTTAAAAGAATTTGTCCTCAAATCAAGGTCTTCATTCCCTACATCAAATGGAGTCAAATCAGCCACATTAAAAGTTGAACTTACATTGTACTCACCTCTGAGATCTAGCTTGTATGCATTGTCATTGATCCGCTCTGTAACGACCCTAAATTTCCACATACTCAGAGTCGCTACTAACGTCTCATGCTCATCTATAATGCGGAAATATAACTCTTACATGAACATAGTTGATAACGTAAACTTCAAAAAAAACGTTTAAAACAACTTCTTCTCTGGAAAACACAGCCATGGTCTTACGTGTTTAAATATGAAATACTGAAATTTAGAGAAAACAAAAACAAATACAAAATAATTTAAAACAATGAAATGCAAAACAACCTATTCTAACTTAAGACTAGAAATTTAAATATGAATCTACCCTATGCACGTGCCACAGTCTCTGCTCGCGATGCCGCCGTCCTCCGTACAAGTGCGCCTTGCCTTTACCTGAAAAATGATGTGGCACACGGCCTGAGTATTTCAAAGAATACTCAGTAAGTGGCCCCACTATAGGGGCCATGCAAATGCAAACACATGCAATCATGATTTAGGGACCTATCTCTAATCATCTTAGGGGTGGCCTCCAGTCTCGGACAAATTGGATGTGTAGTACTTCCCTACACACGACTCACACGTGCGAGTGTGAATCCCCAGGGCGCTCGCACACCCCCTGGACCCTCTGGTCAAGCTAATCTGTAGCGACGTCCGGAGGTCAGCGGAACCCCATAGTGTCATGCACCTCATGAACACCCTCATCTGTGTGCTTTCGCACCTGTGCGCATACGCGCTCATCATACGGTGCGCGTCCGCACTCATCATCTCTAGGGGAAGTAGCCCTATGCTTATGAACATACAATATGCATGAGGTCCCTCTAAATCCATCATAATGTCTCTTCTGACACAACCCTCTAGTCTCATCTCTTTGTTACTCTAGGTAACACATACTCGTGGATATTTATATTAATATCATTTTCACGCTCTAAGGGTTGTGTCCTATGTCGATCTAACGACATGATGCAATATGGCACTCATCATCATATAACATGCTCAATATGGAATACATCATCATATTAAAGTAAACGTCACACAATCATCATACTCATCATATTGCCACAAAGTGCATCAAACATATCAAGTACGTCAATCATTGAAATATATATATATTACGCATATCATCAAGCATCATAACTCACACATCATCATAACTCATATATCATCATAACTCATATACCGCATCGTACGACATAGTTCATACAACATCATAACTCATACAATTTTTAGCCTATACTATAGTAAGGCCACTTACCTGATTAGCTTATACGGTTGTCACCAATTTATCTTTAATGAAAGTTTGATTTTTTACTTTGTATCCAAGCCAACCTATAAGAATCCATGGCATCAATTTCATGTTAAATTCTCTAACTCTTACAATGGTTCATGTGCTAAACTTCATGCGAGCATTAAAGACTTTGTATAGATAAAGTCTTGGAACGTTATAATATACCTCTAAATAAATATACATATATTATATATATATTTTATTTATATTAAGATTTCATTTTCTATTTTTTATTTTGATTGACTTCTCTCATGTCTTTTGATATTCTTTCTTTACTCTGCTTTTTCTCTCATTTTTTGTTCAAGACATATTCTTGACCAATTTTTGATCGATTCTTACCTAATTGTATTGTTGGTCAATTCGGATCCATTCTTACTCCCAACTCTTCCCTTTTATTTTTCTCTTGTGTATTTTTTTCTTTTGATTTTCTATTCTGGCATTCTCTGTATTTTTTTCTTTTACTTCTCTCTATTTTTTTTTTGTCTGTATGCTTCTCTGTATTTTCTCTTTTTACTTCTGTCCTGCTCTCTGTATTTTCTCTTTACTTCATGCTCTTTATTTATTTTTTTTTTCTTTTCCCTCCATTTCTACTTTTCTCTCTTCCTTTTGATTTTGTTTACGGTATTTGGCATATATATATACATATATATATATATATATACATATATATATATATATACATATATATATATATATATATATATATATATATATATATATATATATATACATATATATATATATATATACATATACATATATATATACATATACATATACATATATATATACATATACATATACATATACATATATATATATATATATATATATATATATCTTTTCTTTTGATTTTGTTAACAGTACTTTGCCTCTCTACGGTCATCTCATATTTTTTTGTATTCTAATTAATTCTTCTTTCCAAATCTTTCATTTATCTTATATGTATTTTATTTTTTTTTTCTTCCTTTAATTTTGTTAAAATCTAAAATTCACAGATAAATTTTCATTTCAAATCTTTCCTTTCTTCTTTCCTCTTTCCTTTCTTATTTACCTGTTAATTTTTTGTTCCGATTCTTCTCTTTTACTCTCTATTTTGTATTTATTTTTCTATATGTTCGGTTGACAAATATTTATTTGCCTCATCTGTTCTAGTTATTTTCTATGACCTAACATCATAACCAAAAATCTAAATATCTGGGCAAGAGAACGAGGGATCTAATTCTGAATAATTAGACAAAGGAAAAGAAAACCTGTTCTAGTTATTTTTCTATGACCTAACATCATAACCAAAAATCTAAATAAACAGGCAGGGAACAAGAGATTTTATTCGGATTAATTAGATAAAGAAGAAGGAAATCTGGGATAAATGAAAAAGAGATCTGATTTGGGTTTTTTTTTTTACGGATGAGTTGGTTGAGGGGAGGGGGATTTTTGTACGGATGAGTTGGTTGAGGAGAGATAGTTGGGAGAGTGAGGGGTTAGTGGGGGAGTAGTTTAGGGGAAATTATTATTTTAATTATTTAATTTTTTTTTGGGTGGTTACACGCTCTAGTACTTGAAAAGAACATCTCGCTCTTGGTTGAAGTTTTGACTTTCTCTGACTTGGAAACCTTTCTTTTCGTAGATGGACCCAAACCCAGTCACCTGGTTTAAAAATCAATTTCTTTCTTCCTTGGTTATTGGTGTGACTAGTTTTTTATTTTTGTTTTCAATTCTTTCTTTTATGTCTTTGTGAATTTTTTTTATGTATTCGGCTCTTGAAGAAGCTGCATCATTAGCAAACATATTAGGTGGCAAAGACGATAAATCTAGAGGAGTTAAAGGATTAAATCCATACACAATCTCAAACGGTGAACACTAAGTGGTGTTNGTGACCTAAGTAAGGCTTCTAATGTTCTATTAACGCCTCAGTTTGTCCATCAGTTTGGGGGTGACATGTTGTAGAAAATAGAAGTTTAGTTCCCAACTTTTCCCACAAAACCTTCCAAAAATGGCTTAAATTTTTTTTTTCGATTTCATCACTAACAATGGTTTTGGGAATACCCTGCAATCTAACCACTTCCTTAAAGAATAGATTAGTTATATTGGTAGCATCATTTGTTTTGTTACATGGAATGAAATGTGCTATCTTACTAAACCTATCAACCACCACAAAAATGTTATCACGGTGTCTTCTAGTCTTTGGTAATCCTAGAACAAAATCCATGCTAATGTAAACCCATGGTTCACTAGGAACATCTAAAGGTGTGTAAAGACCATGTGGTTGTGTCTTAGACTTAGCCTCCTTACATTTAAAATATTGCTTGCATACTTTCTTCACATCTTTCCTCATTTTCAACCAATAAAAATATTCACACAACATGCTATATGTTTTAAATTCTCCAAAATGTCCCACAAGTCCTCCCCCATGAGCCTCCTTCACAAGTAACTCTCGAATAGAACATCTAGGGATACAAAGTTTACCCTTCCTAAAAAGCATATCATCGAACACAATATGATCTTGCACATGTTTCCCTTCTAAACATTGCATATACACATCATAAAATTCAGATTTTTCAACTTTGTACAATTCAATCATGTGTTTAAAACCAAGAATTTTTGCAGTAA
>NW_019646532.1:11619-12301 GCF_002806865.2 Cucurbita pepo subsp. pepo
GATAATATTCCGCCACACTTTTTGTTCCTTGCCTCAAACCTTGCAATTTAATTTTCAAATTTCTTTCATAATGTTTTGGAAAATACATTTTTCTCATGACTTCTTTAAGTTGTTCCCAAGTCTCTATTGGATCCTCCTCTTTTCTTCTTCTCTCATATTTGAGATGTTGGTACCAATCACCGGAATGATTGGTAAATTCGGCAGTAGCAAGTCTCATCTTCTTATTTTCACTATAGGTGTTGCAATCAAACACATGTTCTATCTTTCTTTCCCCTGTAAGTATGCTTCAGAATCTACCGTTCCACAAAATGGTGGGATTTTAAGTTTAACTCCCCCATCTCAATCTTCATGTACTCTTTCCCATTCTTCTAGGTTGCATAATAGTTGCATGGTTATTTCTTCCTCTCCATCTTACTTCAACTTGTCTTTCTTGTACTACTATATCTTCATCTTCTTGTAATGTTTGTTCTTGTCTTTGTTGTTGCGCCCTTCTTTCTTGTCTATCTTCCATCATACCTTGAATTGCTTGAAGAATGGCTGTGTTAAGATCTGGTATTGGTAGTACTCATTCTCCATTATGTGACATTTTGTTATCAAGGGACCTCTCCACACTTCTCACAAAAATTTCACTCAGGGACACTCGTGTTTAACACTTAAAGGTAGGCTTTTGGTACTAGGTCAA
>NW_019646532.1:16674-17964 GCF_002806865.2 Cucurbita pepo subsp. pepo
GGACCAACTCGCTCTAGGATCTCGAATGGTCCAATGAATTTAGGACTTAACTTGCCCTTACGTTCGAACCTCAAGACACCTTTCATAGGTGCCACCTTGAGGAATACTGGGTCCCCTATCTCAAACTCCAGGCTTCTACGCATTACATCGGCGTAGCTTTTCTGTCTACTTTGAGCGATACGCATCCTTGCTCGAATTTTCTGGACAGCCTCATTGGTGAGTCAAACAAGCTCAGGTCCTACTAACTCTCTCTCGCCTACTTCGTCCAAGTATAGTGGGGATCTACACCGTTTTTCGTATCGTGCCTCAAACGGTGCCATTCCAATAGTTGCTTGAAAGCTGTTATTATACGAGAATTCCATCCTGTGGAGTTTGGAATCCTAACTTTCTTTAAAATCTAGTATGCAAGCGCGTAGCATGTCCTTTAGAATTTGGTTTAAACGCTTTGTTTGTCCATCTGTTTAGGGGTTAAAGGCGGTACTAAAGTCGAGGCGAGTACTCAGCGCTTTTTAAAGTCTGAGCTAGAACGCTGACGTAAAGCGTGGGTCTCGATCCGACACTATAAATACTGGGATTCCATGTAGTCTTACTATGTCTTTCACATACAGCTATGCCCAATTGTCAACTATATATATGTAGCTTTCCCAGGTAGGAAGTGTGCTGACTTGGTCAACCTATCGACAACTACCCGATCATTGTATAGCCTTTAAGCGTTTTGGGTAATCCTACTATGAAGTCCATTGCTTTGTTTTCCCACTTCCACTCTAGTATGCTTAGGGGCTGCAACAACCCCATCGCCTTTTATCTAGGAGCTTTCACTTGTTGACAAACGAAGCACTTGCTCACAAACTCGGCCACGTCCCTCTTCATGCTCTTCCACCATAAGTGTTGTTTTAAATCTTGGTACATCTTAGTACCTCCTGAGTGCATGGCAAATGGCGAGTTGTGAGCTTCGTTAGTATTTCTTTCCTTAGCTTCTCTATTGTCGAGGCATATAGGCGTCCCTGATACAATAGCCCTTCATCTGAGGTGATAAGATAAGGAATCAATACAAGGGGAATAAGATTCGGATTACCTTGTTGATCGAATATCTCAAGGCAAGAACACTTGATTGAGATTCGAATCACTCCACAAGCAAGATCGATCATGTCTAGCTTGAATGACTCTTGTTGATCAAATATCTCAAACACTTGTTTGAGATTCGAATCACTCCACAAGCAAGATTGATCATGTCGAGCTTGAATGATTCTACATGCAATCTAAACTACATAGAATTGCAAAGAAACTTAG
>NW_019646532.1:19259-23563 GCF_002806865.2 Cucurbita pepo subsp. pepo
TTGTATGATAATAATCATGATATGATGTGCTCAATGATATGTTTGAGATAGGATACGAGAAGGATGCTCAAAACAAAATGTAACGATAAGAGTAAGATACGTTCATGAAACGTTAAGGTTAGGTTACATACCGAAGTGCTATGGATATGAGAGTTTGATCCAAGAATACGGTTAGGTTATGGGTAGAAAGGGATAGGTTTGTGATTGATTGATAGAACGATAGCGTTAGGGTATGTTCCTATGATGATATGATTATGATACGACATGTGAATGCTATATATATATATAGATATATATAGATATAGATATATAGATATATACATGTTGTCATATGATATGAAATATGTTATGGTACGAGATATGTGATAAATTGACGTTTATGATATGATATATTGTGATGCAATATGTTATGATATAATATGTATATGATGAAATGTTATGTTAAAAGTATGAAACGTTATGTTATGTCTCCTAAATTGTGTGTATACAGCCTGATATGAATGACATGAAATCACGATAAATGACATGAAATATAACCCTGATAGAATTATGTATGATATGAAAACCGAAGAATGAGAAACAATATGATATGAATGATGAATGATATGTGAAATGATATGAAAAATGATATGATATGTACAGAACGCTAGCGGGGTTGTATCAAATGATAATGAAAATGGAAAAATGTTGGGACCTCATGCATTATCTGTGCTCATGCATTGGAGGATACCCCTATTACATCACGAGGGTACAGACGCGTACATCCACTAGGCAGGCGAAGTATCATTATGTTTTACATAATGCTACCGTGACAGTTACTAATTCTAATGTGTGTCTGCAGCAAGAGAGCTACTAGAGAAGGCTCGTCCGACAAGAAAAGGGGCTCNCAAGAGAGCTACTAGAGAAGGCTCGTCCGACAAGAAAAGGGGGCCAACGGTGTGTGAACTGTCTAGTGAGCCCATACCCGCACGTATGGGCTGTGTGTAGAGTATATGGTACACATCCAAGCTGCCCATTAGAATAGTGTTGTAGGAAAAATAGACTGATATGATCGGTCCCATCATAGCATTTTGCATGTTCTTGTTGCATAACCCCAAAAGTGGGGTCACTTGAGTATTTCTTTAAATACTCAAGTCATGTGCTACTACATTTTTCAGGTTAAGGCAAGACATTCCTGTACGGCTGACGACGACATCGCAACTCGAGACCATGACACATGTATAGAGTATTCGGCTTTATTTTCTTAGACTTAGGCTAGAATAGGACGTTTTAATTTAAATATTTATTTATTTTATTTAGTATTTTGTCGTGTCATTTTAAAGGTGTTTTCAAAACACGTAAGTCCATGACTGTGTTTTAAGCTTAAGGGTATGTTTTATGAAAATCTAAATGAAGTATTTTCGCATTCATGTTTAGGACATGTATACAGTATTGACCTTAAATTAAGTAGAAAATTTCGGGTCGTTACACATGAGGTCCCTCTAAGTCCAATTATACATCTCTTCTGACACAACCCTCTAGTCTCATCTCTTGGTTACACTATGTAACACGTGCTCGTGGATATTTACATTAATATCATTTTCATACTCTTAGTGTTGTGTCCTATGTCGATCTAACGACATGATGCAATATGGCAAACAATATCATAAGACATGTTCAACATGGAAAACATCATCATGTTAATAACATCGTCATGCATACATCATACTCATCATAGAAGCCATTAAGTACATCCGATATAACATGTACGTCATGCATCGAAACATAAATAACGTACATTTAACATACATCACAACACAACATCATACTCATACATCATCATAATTCAAACAATCTTTAGTCTATCCTATAGTAAGGCCACTTACTTGGTTGGCTTTAGCCGGAGTACTCCCTCATTTAATTAACGTAAGCTCCCGTTCCTCGAGAGCTACTCCAAATGTTGCCGGAGTTCGCTTCCTATCACACTTTTTGTTAGTATTTCACATTTTAATTAACAATCCAACTAACAATATGAAATACGACTCTAAAACGACCTCAGTAAAAAATCGAATTCCATGTTTTCATTGTTTCTAGATTGTATTGGGTAATAACCTTCATGCTACTACTTGTATCCTTCAATCCAAATATGGTTTGTAATAATATTATTTTTAATGGGTACAAAATATAATAATTTCTCATATTTTACATTTTTCTTGTCTCAGTTTGTTTATCTCATATGTTTGTTCGGTTTACAATCACAGACTAGTATAATTGATTCTGATTTTCTTTTCTTTTCTTTCCTAAAAAATATTATGAATTATCTTTTTTTTTTAATTCGGTGTAGTTGCCATTTTCAATCAAATTTGATTTTCACTTCTTTCCTTAAAATGTCTAAGCAATTAATATGAGTCATTTTCAATCTATTCTAATTTTATTTTCGTACTTAAAATCTATTAATTGAGGTCATTTTAAATCGATTTAATTTTCTTTTCTTTCTTAAAATCTTCCTCTCTTTCATTTTTTTCTTTTAATTCTCATTCTTTTTTAATTCTATTCCCATATCTAATTCCTTAAACTTTGTTAAAGAGTTTAATTACTAGATTTTCTATTGGTGTTATTTACCACGATTGTATTAAAAGATTTTTTATTGATTTTGTTGTTTCTAAATCTTTCTCTCTTTCCTTGTATTTTTTTTTTTCTCTTTGTTTCTTTCTCTTTTTTTCTTTCCCTCTTTTGATTATTTGATCTTTTTCTCAATCTTCCTCTTGTATTTCTTTCCTCTTGTCAAATTTTAATTTACTCTTTTGGTATGATATTATAATTTCTAACTCAAATCTAAATAATTGCAACCGATTAATATCCTCCCATAATCTTCCTCTCTTCCTTTGTATTTCTTTTCTCCTGCCAAATTTTAATTTACTCTTTTGGTATGATATCATAATTTCTAACTCAGATCTAAATAATTACAACAGATTAATATCCTCCCATAATCTTCCTCTCTTCCTTTGTATTTCTTTTCTACGGCCAAATTTTAATTTACTTATTTGTTACGATATCATAATTTATTTGATCTTTTTCCCAATCTTCCTCTCTTTCTTTGTATTTCTTTTCTCGTGCCAAATTTTAATTTACTCTTTTGTTACGATATCATAATTTCTAACTCAAATCTAAATAATTGAACAGATTAATATCCTTCCATAAAAGAAAAAGAAGGTAAATCTAACTACTAACCTTTTCAAATGACATCTGTCTTCCGTTATCTACCTAACCATCTCTCCATTATATGCCTTTCTTCTTCAGAGAAAATCTTTTCTTTATTTTTATGTTTTGTTTGCAAAATTATTGATGCCTGATGGGAGAGATATTGTAGGGTAGGGTGGAGTGATTAAAAGATGTGGTCAATTATTTTTTTTCTTCCTTATTTTATTATTTTTATTTTACTATTATTATTATTATATATAACCTAAGCTCGCATTACAAATTCACTCCTTTCCATATATGGAAAGTAGATGAGTTGTTCTCTTAAGTACCGATTTCGGGACTTGAACAATGGGGCCCCACCCTCTCACTGGCCCGAGAGGGACTTGGTTCACTACAAGAATAATTGATACAATAGCTTACGGAAAATGCTATCGTAGACTTTTTATAGCGTTTTTCATACGTCGTGACTGTAACGACCCGAAATATTCTACTTAATTTAAGGTCGCTACTGTATACATACCATAAACATTGAATGCGGAAGACTTCATTTAAATTCCATAAAACATAACCTTTAACTTAAAAACACAGCCATAGACTTACGTGTTTCGAAAACATCTTTAAAACGACACAACAAAGGACCCGAAATAAAATAAATAAGCGTTTAAGTTTAAAACATCCTATTCTATCCTAAGTCTAAGAAAATAAATACCACTATCCTATGCATGTGCCATGATCTCGAGTTGCGATGCCGTCGTCAGCCGTACAGGAATGCCTTGCCTTAACCTGAAAAATGTAGTAGCACATGGCCTGAGTATTTAAAGAAATACTCAGTAAGTGACCCCACTATTGGGGTTAAATGCAACAATCACATGCAACGAAATGATGGGACCTATCTTTCGTTTCGTTTCATTTCGTTTCGTTTCGTTTCATTTCTTTTTTTCGTTTCGTTTCGTTTCATTTTTCCTACGGTATAATCCTAACAGGTAATCGTGGACGTGTACCATATACTCTACACGCAGCCCATACGTGCGAGTATGGGCTCACCAGCTAGTTCGCACACCGCTGGGCCACTGTCCCTAGCCGGTGGGCATGCTCTGGGGGCCCACCGGGACCCGTTAAAACTA
>NW_019646532.1:27546-28572 GCF_002806865.2 Cucurbita pepo subsp. pepo
CATCAATACAACAATTTACATTCACATTCCATGCAAGGTAAAACATAACGTATTCTAAATTATAACAAATATAGAATTAAGCTAACATGAATGCAGTAAATAATATTACAATCAATAGAGTAAAGTCAAATTATGAGTTATATTTTATAATGACAAAAATAACAACATATACAATCAACGAAATTTCATTTTCTTATCTTACGCAAGACATACTTGACGGAGACGGGGCACCGACGGTGGGACCATGGAACATGCCAAGCCTACATTGTAGGCTAGTCTACAAGATCTATAACCTAGAGCTCTGATACCAACTGTAACGACTCGAAATATTCTACTTAATTTAAGGTCGCTACTGTATACATACCATAAACATTGAATGCGGAAGACTTCATTTAAATTCCATAAAACATAACCTTTAACTTAAAAACACAGCCATAGACTTACGTGTTTTGAACTTTAAAGCGACACAACAAAGAACCCGAAATAAAATAAATAAGCGTTTAAGTTTAAAACATCCTATTCTATCCTAAGTCTAAGAAAATAAATACCACTATCCTATGCATGTGCCATGATCTCGAGTTGCGATGCCGTCGTCAGCTGTACAGGAATGTCTTGCCTTAACCTGAAAAATGTAGTAGCACATGGCCTGAGTATTTAAAGAAATACTCAGTAAGTGACCCCACTATCGAGGTTAAATGCAACAATCACATGCAATGAAATGATGGGACCTATCTTTCGTTTCGCTTCGTTTCTTTTTTTCGTTTCGTTTCGTTTCATTTTCCCTACGGTGTAATCCTAACAGGTAATCGTGGACGTGTACCATATTGTAACAGCCAAAAATAAAAAAACAAATAAAAATAATTATAATAAGGTAGTTAAAATATTAATAATAAATAAATAAAAACAACATTTCCCCACTTCTCCCCACTAACCTCTCATCCCTTCCCACAATTGTCTCTCCTCCCTATCGTGACGCCAGAAAGTAACTGCAAAAAGAAAAAGAAAAACAATAATTGTCAGATTTAC
>NW_019646532.1:40094-43430 GCF_002806865.2 Cucurbita pepo subsp. pepo
TGAGAAGTTCGATGGATCCGATTTCGGTTTCTGGAAGATGCAGATTGAAGATTATCTGTACCAGAAAGATCTTCACGAACCTCTGTTGGGGGTGAAGCCGGATACCATGACCACGAAACAGTGGAAGCTCAAGGATCGATAAGCCTTGGGGCTGATCCGGTTGACGCTATCCAGAAACGTGGTGTTCAATATTATCAAGGAGAAGGCAACGTCAAGTCTGTTGAAGACGCTGTCGAATATGTACGAAAAACCGTCGAAATTTAATTCAAATTTAATTCTTTTAATTAGTTTCATTCCTTTAGACAGTTTATTACAAGGGGTTTAATTCTACTCACCAGATTTTCTTTAGTTTTACTATTTCCAAATCTCTTCCTCTCTTTCATGTAAAAATCTCTTTTGATTATGTTTTCCAAATTTGGTATTTTTTATTTTTATTTAATCTGTCTTCCAATCTTTCTCTCTTCTCTTTTCTTTCTGTGTTTTCCAATCTTTTAATTAGTTTCATTCTTTTAGGTTCAGGCAGTTTATTACAAGGGGTTTAATTCTACTCACCAGATTTTCTTTAGTTTTACTATTTCCAGATTTTCTTTCTCTCTTCTCTTTTCCTTATGTGTCTTCCAATCTTTCTCTCTTCTCCTTCTCTGTCTCATATTTTAATTCTATTGCCAGATCTCTTTTCCTTATGTGTCTTCCAATCTAATTCTATTGCCAGATCTCTTTTCCTTATGTGTCTTCCAATCTTTCTCTCTTCTCTTGTCCTTCTCTGTCTCATATTTTAATTCTATTGCCAGATTTTATTTTTATTTGAATATGTTTTATGTTTTCCAGATCTTTCTTTTTTTCTCTCCTCTTTATCTATCTATTCCTTTTTTTTCTCTTATCAATTTCCATGGACGGTCGCTAGGATAGATTGAGATGACATCTCCCTTCCTCTGTCTATCATCTCTCCATTATCTGCCTTCTTCCAAATCTCTTCCTCTTTTCCTGTGAAAATCTCTTTTGATTATGTTTTCTAAATTTGGTATTTTTTTTTATTTGATCGGTCTTCCAATCTTTCTCTTTCTCTTCTCCTTTCTCATATTTTAATTCTATTACCAGATTTTATTTTTATTTGAATATGTTTTATGTTTTCCAGATCTTTCTTTTTTTCTCTCCTCCTTATCTATCTATTCCTTTTTTTTCTCTTATCAATTTCCATGGACGGTCGCTAGGATAGATTGAGATGACATCTCCCTTCCTCTGTCTATCATCTCTCCATTATCTGCCTTCTTCCAAATCTCTTCCTCTTTTCCTGTGAAAATCTCTTTTGATTATGTTTTCTAAATTTGGTATTTTTTTTTATTTGATCGGTCTTCCAATCTTTCTCTTTCTCTTCTCCTTTCTCATATTTTAATTCTATTACCAGATTTTATTTTTATTTGAATATGTTTTATGTTTTCCAGATCTTTCTTTTTTTCTCTCCTCCTTATCTATCTATTCCTTTTTTTTCTCTTATCAATTTTCATGGACGGTCGCTAAGATAGATTGAGATGACATCTCCCTTCCTCTGTCTATCATCTCTCCATTATCTGCCTTCCTTCCAGTTTCCTCCAAACAAATATTTTCTTTCTGTTTTTGTTTTTTTGCTGAGTTGTTCATACTGAGGGAGGTATTTTAGGGGATGGATGGAGAGATTAAAGGAGGTGGTCAGTTTTTTTTTCTTCTTTATTTTGTTATTTTTATTTTAACACACACATACATATATATATATATATATATTTTTTTTTTTTTTTTNTGGTCAGTTTTTTTTTCTTCTTTATTTTGTTATTTTTATTTTAACACACACATACATATATATATATATATATCGTTACATTTTTTTTTTGTTTTTTCTTCCTGATTTTGTTAACAATATTCTGGCCTCTCTACCTTCTGCTCTCTCTCTGTATTTTTCCTATATTCTAATTAATTCTTCTCTCTTGTTTTCCTTTTTTTTTTTTTCTTCCTTTTAATTCTGTTATTCAAATTCAGAGATATCATATCACATATAGATTCTTCTTCCCAAATCTTTCCTTTCTTATTTACTTCTTAAGTTTTTTCTCTATTTTTTTATGGACAGATATTAACCTGATAACCAAAATCTAAATAAATGGGCAGAGAACAAGAGATCCGATTCTGATTAATTAGAGAAGGGAAAACGAAATCTCATTGGGATAAATGAAAAAGATATCTGAAATATGATTTACCTTCGTAACAAATCAAGATCTCTCTCCAATAATTAAATCTCTATCTCTCCTTCCAAATGTGGTTGTTGGTATTTTTTTTTTTTCATTGTAGGAACCTTCAATGCATCTAGTATTATTTGGGTTTTTGACCGATGAGTTGATTGAGGAGAGATAGTTGGGAGAAGGAAGGGTACGTGGGGAGTAGTGTAGGGAAAATTATTATTTTAATTATTTTAATTTTTTTAATTTTTTTTTGGGTCGTTACATCATGTCATACAGTTCAAGCAGTAACATTCAAATATTCATACAGTTACATTCAAATATTCATACAAACATGCCATAATCATTCAAGGACCACATATCATCACATGCATAACATATCACATCAAACTAAGCACAATAATCTAGTCATATCACATGATTTCGTACTTAAGCACAATAATCTAGCATACAATGTATCATATCATAAACAAGTCATAACGTAAACACTTCATAGTCATATCGTTCTCTAACTTACCATAGCCTTAACGTTCTTATACCTATCACAGACATATCATTACGTAACGTACGTTAGTCATATCATCACAAGAACGTATCCTAACGCTATCGTTCTATCAATCTATCACAAACCTATCCCTTTCTACCCATAACCTAANCTATCAATCTATCACAAACATATCCCTTTCTACCCATAACCTAACTGTATTCTTTCATCAATCTCTCCTATTCATAGCACTCTGGAAACGAAAACGGTAAGGAAAAAGGAGAGAGAATAGAAAACCGACGGAACTCCGGCAAAGCCGAATCGTACGAATCGACGTCGAAAACCCCCATTTCACACTACAAAAGTAATCCCAGAACCCTTTACACACATCAGGAGTAGGTTCTACGCGAATCCCGTACGCTGAACACCGTCGGCAAGGAAGACGGAACGGCGGACTTCCGAGCTTCTCCAGATCCGGGAGTGTGAGGCCCTTACCAACGAAATCGGTACCAAAAACGGGGTTAGGGTGAAGGATAAGCTCGGGAACGGGAAAAAAAAAGAGGGAAAAAGGACGTCGGGACGACGTTGTCGAAGAGAGAGAGGGACCGCCGGAAAATCGCGCAGGTAGTCGGGCGAAGAGGACGAAGT
>NW_019646532.1:45279-45782 GCF_002806865.2 Cucurbita pepo subsp. pepo
AGGATCGTGGCACATGCATAGGGTAGTTGGTTGTTCTTTTTCCATTTCGTAGTCTAGGCCGAATTTGGTTGCATCATTAATATAGGTTAGTATAGGATGAAATGTATTTGCATAATAAACCTTAGGGTAGAATAAGATATGCATTTTTGGTTTATGTTTCTTTTCCTTTCTTTCAATTTTCTCTTTTCCCCTTGTAACCATTTTTCTCTGAGGTAATAAAAGGCGAGTGCGAGTCGCATTAATGAACAGGGCCCATTAAATGTATATTCCGCATTTCAAAGTATAGTAATGACCTTAGATTAGACAGGTAAAATATTAGGGTCGTTACAGTTGGTATCAGAGCTTTAGGTTATAGATCTTGTAGACTAGCCTACAGAGTAAGGTTGGCATGTTCCACGGTCCAATTACCGATGCCCCGTCGTTGCCAGGTACACCTTATGTAGAATGAGGAATATATGACATGTGTGATATATTTAATGTGGTTGGCTTTAAATGATGCATGA
>NW_019646532.1:47401-48781 GCF_002806865.2 Cucurbita pepo subsp. pepo
CGGTATTTATGGAACTAATGAACCGAGTATTTAAGGAGTGCCTAGACTTGTTTGTGATCGTGTTCATAGACGATATCCTGATATACTCGAAAACGGACCTAGAACACCAAGAACACCTTCGCAAAGCCTTAACTATCCTAAGAGAGAACAAGCTGTATGCCAATTTCACCAAGTGTGAATTTTGGCTACGACAGGTTTCGTTTCTGGGGCACGTAGTGTCTAAAGACGGAATATTCGTAGATCCCAATAAGATAGAAGCGGTCACGAAATAGAAACGCCCAACAACGGTCACCGAGATACGAAGTTTCTTAGGATTGGCGGGTTATTATCGAAGGTTTGTCCAGAACTTCGCTAGAATAGCCACGCCTCTCACCCAATTAACAAAAAAAGGTGTACCTTTTGTTTGGGACGATACTTGTGAGGTCAGCTTTCAAGAACTAAAACAACGACTAGTATTCGCCCCAGTGCTCACTGTTCCAGAAAGTTCTGTGGGATACGCGATTTACAGTGACGCATCCAAAAAGGGATTAGGTTGTGTCCTGATGCAACATGGCAAGGTTGTTGCGTATACGTCACGCCAACTAAAAGATTACGAGAAAAACTATCCTACACATGATTTGGAGCTGGCAGCAGTAGTGTTCGCGTTAAAAATTTGGCGACACTACCTGTATGGCGAAAAGACCCAGATCTACACGGACCACAAAAGCCTAAAATATTTGTTCACCCAAAAGGAATTGAACATGCGGCAACGTAGATGGTTAGAGCTGGTAAAAGATTACGACATAGACATCCAGTACCACCCTGGAAAAGCAAACGTAGTCGCTGATGCACTGAGTCGAAAAGCAGTACACTCGTCGGCCCTCATCACCAGGGAGCCACGAGTGCGAACTGATTTCGAACAGGCTGATATCGCGGTGGTAACCAAAGAAGTTGCCGCCCAAATAGCCCGACTGACAGTGCACCCCATGCTCAGACAAAGAATCATAGACTCACAATGTGAGGATCCAAGCCTAAGTAAAATCCTAGACCAATTGGAAGTTGGCCCAGTGGACGAATTCACTAAATCAACAGATGACGGATTATTATGCCAAGGGCGTTTATGTGTCCCACCCATGAGTGGAATAAAGAATGAAATCCTAACGGAGGCACACAACTCAACCTTCTCGATACATCCAGGTGGAACAAAGATGTATCAAGACTTGAAAAAACAATTCTGGTGGCGAAGTATGAAGAAGGATATCGCGGAGTACGTAAGTGTCTAGTGTGCCAAAAAGTAAAAGCCCCTAGGCAGAAAACCGCCGGGCTACTACAACCTCTAAGTATACCGGAATGGAAATGGGAAAACATTGCCATGGATTTCATAGTAGGCTTACCCAAAAC
>NW_019646532.1:50384-64930 GCF_002806865.2 Cucurbita pepo subsp. pepo
CCACCCTGAAAGAACCTGCAAAGAAACGAAAACGGTAAGGAAAAAGGAGAGAGAACAGAAAACCGACGGAACTCCGGCGAAGCCGAATCGTACGAATCGACGTCGAAAACCCCCATTTCACACCACAAAAGTAATCCCAGAACCCTTTACACACATCAGGAGTAGGTTCTACGCGAATCCCGTATGCTGAACACCGTCGGCAAGGAAGACGGAATGGCGGACTTCCGAGCTTCTCCAGATCCGGGAGTGCGAGGCCCTTACCAACGAAATCGGTACCAAAAACGGGGTTAGGGTGAAGGATAAGCTCGGGAACGGGAAAAAAAGAGGGAAAAAGGACGTCGAGACGACGTTGTCGAAGAGAGAGAGGGACCACCGGAAAATCGCGCAGGCAGTCGGGCGAGGAGGACGAAGTTCGACCCGCGATCTGGATTCGAAAACCCGAACCGAACCCCGTACCTTCGATTAGCTCAGAACCCACGTTACCCGCAGCCCAAACACCCGGCCTTCAATCGCGAGCCGGCCCATCAACCTGCGGCCCGTCATCCGCGAGCCAACCCATCACCGTGCGGCCCGTCACCTGCGTTCGGTCCGAGACCCGCAAGCAGCACGTTAACCTGCGCCTCGACCCAAAATGCCTGCACACACGTCGCTTTCGAATTGTGCCACGTGTCACGTCTGCAGCGCGGCTACTCTCGGCTCAGGCGGCTTCATCGGCTCGGTGGTGGCTCGGCGGCTCCGGCGGCTTATTGGGCTCGGGAAACCTATTTCCAGCCGATTTGACACCGTTCCGACCCTTCCAGACCTAGTTTCGGCCCTGTTTAAGGTAAAAGGGAACATTTTAAGGTCGTATTTCACAAATTC
Source organism: Cucurbita pepo subsp. pepo (assembly GCF_002806865.2). Lineage (NCBI taxonomy): Eukaryota > Viridiplantae > Streptophyta > Magnoliopsida > Cucurbitales > Cucurbitaceae > Cucurbita > Cucurbita pepo. The sequence continues at coordinate 51,246 of NW_019646532.1, forward strand.
CAGTTGGGAATTTATTCTTATTTGTGAAATACTAACGAAAGTGACTCATGAACCAATAGGAACCAACCACCAACGGAAGCGTAGAACGTCCACGAGGAGCTAGGAGCTTACGTTATATTCTAGGGAGTACTTCGGCTAAGGCCTACCAAGTAAGTGGCTCACCCGTTGTAGGTTTCGCGTTAATTGCTGTATGTTGGCACGTGCCCATGGTTATGCACGTGCCATTAAATTGTATGCTAGCTTAATGTGCTTAAGTACGAAATCATGTGATCGTGAATGTATGTTGTTTATGCTGCTTAGTTGATGTGATATGAATGCATGTGACGATGTGTGACCCTTGTACGATTATGGCTTGTTGTATGAGTATTGGAATGTAACTGAATGAATTGTATGACATGAAATACGGTAAATTGCATGATACATAACCCCGCTAGGAATATGTATGATATGTAACGAAATGAGAATGAGAATGACATGTAAGCATGAAAACGTGACACGGGGTTATGTTCATTAAATGATGACTGTAGGACTAGTGGGACCTCATGCATATTGTGTGATCATGCATTTGGGGGGATACCCCTATCCCATCACGAGGGTACGGACGCGTACATCCAAATGGCAGGACAACGATCGTTATGCCCTGCATAGCGCTGCCGTGACGGTTTTAGTTTTAACGGGTCCCGGTGGGCCCCCAGAGCATGCCCACCGGCTAGGGACAGTGGCCCAGCGGTGTGCGAACTAGCTGGTGAGCCCATACTCGCACGTATGGGCTGCGTGTAGAGTATATGGTACACGTCCACGATTACCTGTTAGGATTACACCGTAGGGAAAACGAAACGAAACGAAACGAAACGATAGGTCCCATCATTTCATTGCATGTGTTTGTCGCATAACCCCGATAGGGGGTCACTTACTGAGTATTCTAGAAATACTCAAGCCTCGTGCTACTTTACTTTTGCAGATAAGGGCAAGGCACCCATGTGACAACGACGACGGCATCCTACCCCCAGGATCGTGGCACATGCATAGGGTAGTTGGTTGTTCTTTTTCCATTTCGTAGTCTAGGCCGAATTTGGTTGCATCATTAATATAGGTTAGTATAGGATAAAATGTATTTGCATAATAAACCTTAGGGTAGAATAAAATATGCATTTTTGGTTTCTGTTTCTTTTCCTTTCTTTCAATTTTCTCTTTTTCCCTTGTAACCATTTTTCTCTGAGGTAATAAAAGGCGAGTGCGAGTCGCATTAATGAACAGGGCCCATTAAGTGTATATTCCGTATTTCAAAGTATAGTAATGATCTTAGATTAGACAGGTAAAATATTAACTATAATTGATGTTCTAAAAGTGCCTAAGATCCAAATTGCTTCCGCATGTGTTATATTAACACCATCAACTGGGACTCCATGTAGTCTTACTATTTCTTTCACATATAGTTGTGGCCAATTGTCAACTATATATGTAGCTTTCCCAGGTAGGAAGTGTGCCGACTTGGTCAACCTATCGACAACTATCCGATCATTATATAGCCTTTAAGCGTTTTGGGTAATCCTACTATGAAGTCCATTGCTATGTTTTCCAACTTCCACTCTAGTATGCTTAGGGGCTGCAACAACCCCGCCCCTTTTATCTAGGAGCTTTCACTTGTTGACCAACTAAGCACTTGCTCACAAACTCGGCCACGTCCCTCTTCATGCTCTTCCACCAGAAGTGTTGTTTTAAATCTTGATACATCTTAGTACCTCCTAGGTGCATGAAAAATGGCGAGTTGTGAGCTTCATCAGTATTTCTTTCCTTAGCTTCTCTATTGTCGGGACATATAGGCGTCCCTGATACAATAGCCCTTCATCTGAGGTCTTTGAGAATCCATCTACTGGACTCTCGGCTACCTGGCTTAAGACTTTCTGTAGGTTTGGATCCTCTCATTGGGAGGTAACCATTCTTTGCCTAAGCATAGGTTGCAATGTAAGTCGGGCCAGTTGTGTTATGACTCTCTCGGTCGCTACAATTATGTTGGCTCACTCGAATTTTCTTTGTACCTTTACTTCCCTCGTAATGAGGGCCGAAGAGTGGGCCATCTTTCTACTCAAAGCGTCTGCAACAAAATTTGCTTTTCCAAGGTGGTACTGGATATCTATATTGTAGTCCTTCACCAATTCTAACCACCTTCTCTGCCTCATATTTAACTCTTTCTGGGTGAATAAAGATTTTAAACTCTTGTGGTCGGTTAAACTTTGAGTTTTCTCTCCATACAAGTAGTGTCACCAAATTTTCAGAGCAAAAACTATAGCGGCCAACTCTAGGTCGTGGGTAGGGTAATTATCTTCGTATTCTTTTAGTTGACGAGACGTGTATGCAACAACTTTACCGTGTTGCATTAACATACATCATAGTCCATTCTTTGAAGGCATCACTATAGATTACGTACTCTTCTGAGATCTCGGGTACTGTGAGTACCGATCTCTCTTTTAGCTCCTGGAAGCTTGCCTCACAAGCATCATTCCATATAAATGGTACCCCTTTTCTCGTTAATTGTGTCAAAGGCGAGGCTATTCTAGCGAAGTCCTGCACGAACCTTCAATAGTATCCCGCTAGTCCCAAGAAATTCCGTACTGATGTTACCGTAGTTGGGCATTCCTACTTTGTGACCGCTTTGACCTTAGTAGGATTTACGGATACTCCATCCTTTGTCACCAATATCCTAGGAAAGAGACTTGTCGTAACCAAAATTCACACTTTGAGAACTTGGCGTACAACTTGTTCTATCTTAGGGTGGCTAGGACTTTTCAGAGGTGTTCCTGGTGTTCCAGGTCTGTTTTCAAGTACACTAGGATGTCATCAATGAGCACGATCATAAAAGTGTCTAGACAGTCCTAGAACACTCGGTTCATTAACTCCATTAACACAGCTGGAGCATTGGTGAAGTCAAATGACACACCACGAACTTGTAGCGATCATACCTTGTCCTAAATGCTGTCTTTGGTACGTCTTTTTCTTTACTCTTTATGTAATGGTAACCTGACCACAGATCTATCTTAGAAAATATCATTGCCTCTCTGAGTTGATTGAATAAGTCTTCTATTCTAGGCAGAGGGTATTTGTTCTTTATGGTTCTCTTATTTAACCCTTTGTAATCGATGCACAAACGCATCGATTCATCTTTCTTCTGAACAAACAACACTGGCGTACCCCAAGGGAATATGCTAGGTCGAATGAACCATTTATCCCGTAAGTCTTGTAATTGTGCCTTGAGTTCCTTCAACTCTGCTAGCGCCATGCGATAGGGTGCTTTAGAATAGGTCTAGTTCCCGGCTCGAGTTCGATGACGAAGTCAACCGCTCGGGAAGTGGTATTCCAGGTAGGTCGTTCGGAAATACATCTGGGAACTCCTTTACAATTGGAATGTTTTCAAGGGTCTTTTCTTTTCCTCTTACGTCTACGCACCTACTTATATAGTCCAACTGCCTTGTTGGATTAATCTCTTTGTCTTCATCATTGAGACTACCTTTGGGGTAGTCCCGGTACTTGTGCATTTAAATTTAAAGCTAGGTCACACCGTGGTGAGAATATCACTTTTTTTTTTTTGGTGACAGTCTATACTAGCACGGTTTGCAGCTAGTCAATCCATGCCTAGTATTACGTTGAAGTCGGTTATCTTTACTACTATTAGGACTATGCTTAGAGTTTGGTCGGCTACTATTGCTTGGTCATTCTTTACTCTAACCTTAGTTACTATGTCTACCCTCTTGATAAGCGCCAACAATGCTGGAATTTGCAAAGTTAGAGGTCCTTCTAGAATCCTTGCAAAACGCTCATAGAGAAAGCTAACTTAACGGATTGATTCCAACCAAGAGCTGGTTAGAAGATGAATGACTCTTAGATCGAACTTGGAATCTATGATGGTCACTCTTAGATACCAAGACAATTCACTCCAGAATTAGCTTGATCAAAACTAATTCAATGAATCGGTTTAAACATCAAACCTAAAGCAAGATTTGAAAAAGAATAACACCAAAAGGGTATCAAGAAAACACAAAGGTTTTTTCTGTATTCAACCAAAATCCCCCAAACATGAATATTACATGCCTTTAAATAGGCCCAGAAGATAACCCTAACAAAATAAAGTTCAGCCACCAACCACTAATAAATGCTAATAAATGCTATTAAATACAAATTGAAGAATATAAGGCAATTCATACAAACTATTAATAAATGCTATTAAATATAAAATGAAGCAAATAAGGCATTAATAATTTCCTTAATTGGTAATTCAACTACCAAAGGCAAGTCTTCTAATTACTTTCCAATATCAGCCACTCCATTATCTTCTTGATTTGATATGCTAATGCTATAAAGATTTTTGGGCTCAAAAGTCTTTGTTTCAACCGGTACACTAGCTAGCTTTTGAAGATGCAATGTATAGGCCTCTTGAATCTTCTTAACCTTGCTTCTTGTAATCGGTCATTCGGGTACATGCACGTGATCAGTTGTTGAATTCATATCATCTCTTAGGGCTGCTTGTCGACCATACATGCAATAAGGGTTCTAATTCAAACCTTGTTTCTGATCCCTCTCGAGGTGGGCTCTCTTCAGCCTCACCTCGTCCTCTACCTCTAATAGGAGGTCGTCCCCTTCTTGTCTTACTTTTTCGTGTGGTCTAGGCAACATGGTTCTAGAAACCAAGATAGCATTTCTTAAGTCTAAGGCTCATTACTTATGAAACTATGCATACATCACATATACTAAGTTCACATCATATTGCAAACAAAATCACTCCGCATGCAATACATCATATCATACTCTTAAATAAATATGTGAAATATTACAGCAATTTCAGTAACATTAACATAAAAATGTATGCGAGTTCAAAAACGTTTCTCTTTTCTCATCTTATGTAAGGCGTACCTGAGGGTGACGGGGCATCGACGTTGGGACCATGGAGCGTGCCAAGCCTACATCGTAAGCTCCCCATAAACACCCTGGTTGTCATACTATGTGCGTCCGCACTCATTATCTCTATGAGATGTATCCCTATGCTTATGAACATACAATATGCATGAGGTCCCTCTAAATCCATCTTATCATCTCTTCAGACTTAACCCTCTAGTCTCATCTCTTTGTTACATTAAGTAATACATGCTCGTTGATTAATTATATTAACATCATTTTCATGCTGTTAGGGTTGTGTCCTAGATCGATATAACGACATGATGCAATATGACACTCATCATCATATAACATGTTCAATATGGAAAACATCATCATATTAAGGTAAACGTCATGAAAATATCATACTCATCATAACGTCATCAAGTGCATCAATCATATCATGTACGTCATGCATCGAAACATAAATCACATACATACAACATGCATGACAGTTCAAACATCATACTCATACATCATCATAACATCATACATCATCATAACATCATACATCATCATGCTCGTAAATAAAGTTGCACGCAAACAATTCTAGCATATCCTATATAGTAAGGTCACTTACTTGGTTGGCCTTGGCCGAAGTACTCCCTAATTAGCTAAACGTAAACTCCCCTTCCTTGAGAGCTGCTCCAAACGTTGTCGGGGTTTGTTTCCTATCAGAGCGTTCATCACCTTCCATTAGTATTTCACAATTAAATTAATAGTTAATTAATAAACGTAAAATACGACCTAAAATAATCTCAATTAACTTAATTGGGGCCAAAAATAGGTCCGAGAGGGTCGAAACACTGGAAACCAGGCCAAAATCGGTGACATCGAGCCGTATAAGCCGAGCCGAGTCGAGGGACTACCTGCGCTATTGGGTGCCACGTGGCAGCAACACAATGCACCACGTAATGTAGGAGGCATTGGGTTGAGGCGGGGGTTGCAGTTCAGTTCGGGTCGTAGATCGGGTCACGTCGCAGGTTGGCTTTTGGGCTTCGATTCACGAGTTTGGGCCTCAGGCCGGTTTAGCTAGATCGTGGGCTACTGGGCTGAAAAGGTTTTGGGTCTCGGGTTTGCGGGTTCTCGGGTCGCAGGTAGGTTTTGGTCTTGGGTTTGCAGAGCAACATGGGTCGTAGACAGGTTTTGGTCTTGGGTTTGTAGAGCAACACGGGTCGCAGACTTGGATTTGGGCTGAGGGTTACTGCAGGTGCGGGTCTGGTTCGGGTTTACGAAGCAAGTTGGATCGAGGGTCCGTGGGCCACTACAGTTGGGCTACTGAGGAAGACGTGGGCTGAGGGAAACTCGGGCTGGGCTCTTGGGTTTTTCATTTAAGGTTGACCCGGATCCGATGAATCCTTCTTCCTCACTCGGTTTGGGTTGTAGTTTTCGACGTCCTTTTCCGTTCTTGTTCATTCTTTTTCTCTCTGTTAACTTCTCCTCCTCCTTCCCACGAAGTTTCGTGGTTGTTGGACGTCCGGGGAGGCAGATCACATTTCTCAAAGAAATCTGATTTCAAACTCCTTCACCGACGGTGACTATGACGACAACCACGACGTAGATCTGCTCTGCGTGGACGTATTTAGGCCACTGGTCACTCTCGCCGTGTTGGTTAGTCGGTTTAGGCGTTGGGGTGACAATTTCGTTCATGGGTTTCATTCTCGGATGCTCGCTAGAAAACCATGCTAACTATCTCTCTCTCTCGTACTTCTTTCGTTTCTTCTTCTTTGCAGGAGCTCTGAGAAGCAGGAGATTGGAAGAGGGAGGGAGCGTCTAGCATTTCGTTGGGTCGTGGTCGTGTGAGATCCAAAAATTCAGGTGCTCACCAGAATTTTAACCTCTTGTTTTGTTTTGTTTGTTTTGTTTGTTTATAAAAAAGATCCAAAAATTGGATGAAATTGAAAATTCGAATAAAAATTGGATATTTTTATTTTATTTTAACAAGTCCTATCAATTTTATGGTAAATATTTTAACATTTAATAAAATTAAAGAATTAAGATGCACTCAAATTGAAAATTCAGATAAAAATTGGATACTTTTCAAAATAATATAATCATAATGTTTTTAATAAAAAATAATTTTACCTCATTTTTTAAAATCAGAAAATTAATTACGACAATAACTTATTTACTTAGTTTTTAGAATATATATATATATATATATATATATATATATATATATATATATATTTTGTTGACTCTTGAAAATGAAAACTAAAAAAAGAAAATAACATAGAATTTCTGTGTAGATACAATGCTAACAAAATAAAAATTAAATTGCACTAGAGGTTGTCTGGTAAAAAAAATCAATAATTTCAAATCTCATCCTACTATAAAAACTAATTCTAACCTTTTACTAATTATAAAAGCTAAAATATAATTAACCAAACAAAAAAAAATACATGAAAAGATAAATATAATTCAAGTTTTAAGTAGAACATGCATGAAATCACAATAATAATTTTGAAATTAAATAGGAAAGAGTTAAGAAAATATGACACCGTAGTTTTATAGTGGTTCAGTCAAACTCGACCTACTCCACTCTTTAAGAGCCTCTTAGGAATTTGAATAAAGAACTTTTTCGACTCTTTCCACGTATCAGAGCCAAACTGTTGCCTTTTTTGGCCCTTGATCTCACTTTAATTAATTTCAATCAATTAATTGATTGATGTTTTGATGATAACAAACCTACTTTTAATTATTAACTATTTTCAGTATTTTGAACTATCCACCGTATAAGGTCGGGAATAACGATTTCAACGACTTTTTAATTACTCAAATCAGAGCTAGAACGAAGAAATTACAGTCGAGACAACATACCCGACGTGATGATGTGGTAGCAAAATCAAAATATATAAAAGTATGACATTTATAATTTTGGAAGAGTAACACATGGTGGAGTTTTTCCTATTATTATATTTATAAGTAAAATATTTTTTACAAAATATAAATTTGAATCTAACCATTATTCACATCAATTTTTATTATTACTATATTATATTATTATANCTCTAGACCCCCTTATTTTGATGGAATAAATTATACATGTTGGAAAGCTAGAATGAAAATTTATTTGCAATCGGTTGNAATTTGATAGTTACTCACATAACTTATTATTATTATTATATTAAAAATTTTAAATAAATGAATTTAGGAAAAATTTCTTATTTATTTACTTTTAATCTCCACCTTCCATTATTCCTAATGGATCAATATTAATTTCTACATTTTGCCACTTCTCTTCTCTATATAAACTCATCCTCCCCATATTTTAAAATACAACTTTCATAAGTTCTCCAATCCTCATTTATTCAAAGTCTCCATTGTTTGTTGCTCTCTCCAATCTTACAAGTTTATTTCTCTTTATCTTATTCTTGAGAGGGATTATTATTGTATTGTGAGGAAATAGTTGTTAGTGTTCCAAATTGTAAATCTACTCTTTGAGAGAGTTGTGGTGTGTTACTATCAAACTCAAATATTTGTATCGGTTTGATCCTACGCCGTGGAAAGAATTGAGTTTGCTCTTGAACTCGTAAAAAGAGCGGTGTATTTTAAAATACAACTTTAAAATACAACTTTCATAAGTTCTCCAATCCTCATTTATTCAAAGTCTCCATTGTTTGTTGCTCTCTCCAATCTTACAAGTTTATTTCTCTTTATCTTATTCTTGAGAGGGATTATTATTGTATTGTGAGGAAATAGTTGTTAGTGTTCCAAATTGTAAATCTACTCTTTGAGAGAGTTGTGGTGTGTTACTATCAAACTCAAATATTTGTATCGGTTTGATCCTGCGCCGTGGAAAGAATTGAGTTTGCTCTTGAACTCGTAAAAAGAGCGGTGTAGCGGTTTGGCTCTGATCCGTGAAAAGAGTCGAGGAAGTTCTTTATTCAAATTTCCAAGAGGCGCTTGGGGAGTGGAGTAGGTCGAGTTTGACCGAACCACTATAAAACTACAGTGTCATTTTCTCTAACTCTTTCCTATTTAATTTCAAAATTATTATTGTGATTTAGTGCATGTTCTAATTGATTATTGTTTTTACTTGAATTATTTTGTTCTAGTAATTATCATCTTCTACTTTAAAAAGTTTCATCATTAGAAAAATTAATCACGTTTAAACANCGGATGATAGTGATGAAAGTGTAAGTGGAAGTGACGAAGAAGTAACAAATTTTTGCTTCATGGCTCATAGTGACAAAGAGGATGAGGTAACNATTAAAACTCTATTCACCCCCCACTAGGGTTGCCATACCGATCCAACAATTGGTATCAGAGCAGGTTGCTCTTATAGATTTTTTATATAAACTTTATTGTTCGAGCTTATGGCCAACCTACGTGTTAAAAATGGTTTTAGTGAAGGACAATCGACCTCTAGACCCCCTTATTTTGATGGAATAAATTATACATGTTGGAAAGCTAGAATGAAAATTTATTTGCAATCGGTTGATTATCAATTGTGGTTAAATGTTAGTAATGGTCCTTACATTCCAATAAAAATTGTTAATAATGTTGAGGTGCCTAAATTAGAAGAGGAATTTGATGAGCATGATATGAAAAAATGTTCTTTGAATGCTAGTGCTATCAATTGTCTTTATTGTGCCTAAGTAATGATGAATTTAATAGAGTATGTATGTGTTCTTCGGCATATGAAATTTGAAAAACTCTTGAAGTAACTCATGAGGGAACAAATCAAGTTAAAAAAACAAAAATTAGCATGTTAGTTCATAATTATGAACTATTTAAAATAGAGGAAAATGAACCTATTGGTGATATGTTTACTAGATTTACTAATATTCTAAATGCTTTGAAAAATCTTGGAAAAATATATTCTACTCTCGAAAACCTAAGAAAAATTCTTAGGTCTATGCCCTAAAAGTTGGGAGGCAAAAGTGACGGCGATAAGCAAAGATCTCACAAAGCTTCCTTTGGATGAACTCATTCTCTCATGACACATGAGATTACCATGAAGGGGCACATAGAAGAAGAATCCAAAAAGAAGAAAAGTATAGCCCTAAAGTCTATCAAAGTTGACTCTGAAGATGAGGACGTCCTTGATGAAGATGATGTCGCCTACTTCACACGTAAGTATAAATTTTTTATTAAAACGAAGAAACAATTCAAGAAACATTTCACCAATAAAAAAGAGTCAAAAGGTGAAAAGAGCAAAAACGATGAGGTAATATGTTATGAATGTAAAAAGTCGGGTCATATAAGAACGGATTGTCCTCTCCTCAAATCATCTAAGAAATCCAAGAAGAAAACAATGAAGGCTACTTCGGATGATAGTGATGAAAGTGTAAGTGGAAGTGACGAAGAAGTAACAAATTTTTGCTTCATGGCTCATAGTGACAAAGAGGATGAGGTAACTCTTGAATCTCTTTCTTATCATGAATTATTTAAACTTGTTGATGAGATGCAAATTAATTTAGAAAAACTTAGTTCAAAGTATGTTGTGCTTACAAAGAAATATAAGACTTCAATCATTGAAAATAAGTCTTTATTAAATTAAATTTCTTGCTTAAAAGAGAAGGATCATAATATTGTTAAAATTGATGTACCTTGTGAAAAATATGTATTTGATTGTGATGAGAAAAATGCATTAATTGATAAAGTCAAGTCTCTTGAGCATGATTGTTGTGAAAAAGATAAATTAATTAAATTGCTCAAAGAAGATGAATCAAATAATTTGCAAGAACTTGGTAGAGCAAGGAGTCTATTAAAAGGTTAACCATAGGTACTAAAAAATTAGATAAAATACTTAAAGGAGGTAAGTCATATGGTGATAAAAGAGAATTAGGCTATATTGATGAATGTTCTACACCTTCAGGTTCTAAAACAATATTTGTTAAACCATCCTCTATCATGTCTAAATCCAACACATTTAAATTTGTATCTAAGTATGATAAGTTTAGATTTGTCCCTATATGTCATTATTGTGGTGTTGAAGGTCATATTAGACCTAAGTGCTTTAAATTGAAAAATTCTCAAAATATTCCTTAAGAAATAATTTTTCCATTGAAAATAGAACACATCAATTTAGTCCAAGAAATAAATTCTTGCATGATGTTGTTTGTTTCTCATGTGGTAAGTTTAGACATAACGATTATTCTTGTTACTTATCCAAATACAATGTATTTAATATGAATGCAAACATGAAATGGATTTCTAAATTTGTGAAGACTAACTTTCTAGGACCCAAACAAGTATGGGTACGAAAAGGACAATTTTGAATATCTTTGTTTTTAGGTTTGTTTGAAAGCCTCCAAGAAAAATAAGGGGTACTTGGATAGTGGTTGCTCAAGACACATGACGAGTAATCCATCCAAGTTTGTGAATTTTTCCAAGAAGAATGACTGCTTAGTAACCTTTGGTGATAACAAGAAGGGTAAAATAATTGGTAAGGGTACTATAGGTAATGACTCTTGTACTCTCATTGAAAATGTATTGTTAGTTGATGGTTTAAAGCATGACTTACTTAGCCGTGATAAAAGTTTTAGAGTTGTATTTGATAAGAATAATTGCATAATTGAAAATGTTAGTGATAGGAAAGTGTTGTTGGTAGAAAATAGAGATGATAATGTGTATACTATTGATTTGAATGATTGTCCTACAAATAATAAATGTCTTTTGGTTTTGCTTGATAGCTCTTGGCTATGGCAGAGAAGACTAGGACATGCTAGTATGTAGATTTCAAATATTTCAAAAAATTCATTAGTTAGAGGTCTTCCAAAGGATAAAATTTGTGATTTTTTTAAATGGGTAATCAAACTAAGTCTCTTCCAAATCTAAAAATATGATTTCTATTGCTAGACCTCCTCAACTACTCCATATGGACTTATTTGGCCCTTCTACAATAGCTAGTTATAGAGGAAATTATTATGCTTTTGTCATAGTTGATGATTTTTCAAGTTTTACTTGGATTTTGATGATAAAACATAAGGATGATGTTTTGAAAAGATGTGCTAGTTTTGTAAAAAGAGTTCAAAATGAAAAAGGGTTTTTAATTACTAAGATTAGGAGTGACATGGAGGAGAATTTGACAGTGTTGTCTTTGAAAAATTGTGTGAAGATAATGGTTTTTCTCATGACTTCTCCTCTCAAAGGACTCCTCAAAACGGTGTGGTTGAAAGGAAAAATCGTACTTTACAAGAATTTGCTAGATCAATGTTAAATGAGTATGATTTACCTAAATATTTCTGGGCAGAAGCCGTTAATACCGCTGGTTATATTTTAAATAGAGTTTTAATTAGATCTTCACTATATAAAACTCCTGAACTTTGGCATAACAAAATTATAAAGGTTGGGTATTTCAAAGTTTTTTGTTGCAAATGTTTTATTTTGAACAACAAAGAAAAGTTTGGAAAATTTGATTCAAAAACCGATATTGGTATTTTCTTGATTATTCCTCTACTAGTAAAGCTTATAGAGTTTTCAACAAGAGAACTTTAGTTATTGAGGAAGTGGTATTTGATGAATCTTGCAATAATATTTCTAACGAGTCTATTTGTAGTGATGATTTAGAAATTTTTTTTTGGAGATTTACTTGTTAGTGACAAAGGCAAAGAAATTGTTTCAGGTAAAGAAGAGGTGAGTTTAGAGGAAGGTTCTTCATCAATGCCAAAAGAATGGAGGTATGCCTTATCTCATCCCAAGGACTTGATTCTTGGTGATCTCGAACAAGGTGTGAAAACTCTTTCTTCTATTAATTTATTTAAAATTTTGCTTTTGTTTCTCAAATTGAACCAAAAAGTCTTAAGGATGCAGAAAATGATGAGTTTTGGATTTTAGCTATGCAAGAAGAACTAAATCAATTTGAAAGGAACAAAGTTTCGGAATTAGTCCCTAGGCCATCTAATACTTCTATTCTTGGAACCAAATGGGTCTTTAGAAATAAAATGGATGAAAATGGGAATATCATCCGAAATAAAGCTAGACTTGTAGCTCAAGGTTATTGTCAAGAGGAAGACATAGATTATGAAGAAACTTTTGCACCCGTTGCTAGATTAGAAGCTATTAGAATGTTACTTGCTTTTGCTTCTTACAAAAATTTTGTATTATATCAAATGGATGTGAAAAGTGCATTTTTGAATGGTTATATTATGGAGGAAGTTTATGTAGCACAACCTCCCGGATTTGAAAATGTTGAATTTTCTCGTCATGTCTATAAGTTGAAAAAGGCTCTTTATGGCCTAAAACAAGCTCCAAGAGCTTGGTATGATAGACTTAGTAATTTTCTTATCGGGAATGATTTTAAAATGGGCAAACTCGACACTACACTCTTTATTAAGATTAAAGAAAATAATATGCTATTAGTGCAAATATATGTGAATATATCATATTTGGTTCTACTAATTCTTCTTTATGTGAAGAATTTTCTAAATGTATGCCTAGTGAGTCGAGAATAGGTTACGGTTTATAAGCGCGAACAATGCTGGAATTTGCAAAGCTAGAGGTCCTTCTAGAATCCTTGCAAAACGTTCACAGAGAAANCTAGTGAGTCGAGAATAGGTTACGGTTTATAAGCGCGAACAATGCTGGAATTTGCAAAGCTAGAGGTCCTTCTAGAATCCTTGCAAAACGTTCACAGAGAAAGCTAACTTAACGGATTGATTCCAACCAAGAGCTGGTTAGAAGATGAATGACTCTTAGATCGAACTTGGAATCTATGATGGTCACTCTTAGATACCAAGACAATTCACTCCAGAATTAGCTTGATCAAAACTAATTCAATGAATCGGTTTAAACATCAAACCTAAAGCAAG
>NW_019646532.1:72207-73897 GCF_002806865.2 Cucurbita pepo subsp. pepo
CTGCTAAGTAGAAAGAGGCAATGAGACCTTGTTGTAGAGGTGAAGGATTGAATAGGAACAGAATAAGGGGTTTGAGGCCGTAAAATGCCTTTCTCTTGTTCTCGAATAGTGAAACCCTTGTTTATGAGGTTCATGAGTTCCATCTGTCTCATTCAGCTTTCAGTCTCTCCTTTGACGAACTGTAAAAGAGAGGTTCAGGATAATTCATCTTTCGTCTTGACTTGTGAAAGAAAAATCAGGGACAGGGGAAGGAGTTGTTGAGTCTCATTCATCTTTAGTTTAGTCTTTACAGTGAGTTGAGTGAAGGTTCGTTCAGTTCTACAACTCTTCAGTCTTTCAAGCAGAAGAAGGAAGATGCATTCTATATCCATCCCCTTTTCTTTGTCTTTTACCGCCGAGTGATTGAAAAGAGAAAAGAGAGACCAATAAGGAGAGTAGTGAAGTCGTCAGAGAGTAGTTAGTTGTTAAGTCGAATGAAGGAAGAAATAGGTGTAGGATGGAGTGAACATGGAGGATTGCTCTTACAGTTCGTGAACGAATAGTGAAACCCAGAAGGGACAAGTGAAGTAGAGTAGCTCAGGTCATATAAGTTCAGAAAACCAAAGCTAAGGCGCGAAGCTGCGAGACGGAGAAGAAAGGAGAGGAAACTAGCTAGCTGCTTTTTCTTTGAGGAACCCTTTTACAGTTCAAGAAGAGAAATGAAATCAGATGATTGAAATGGAATTGCTTTACGAGGGGCAGGGGCAGGGGAAAGAGTGAGTTCACGCTCATTCCTCTTTCGTCTTTATCTTACCAAGTGAAAGAATAGTTCAACCCTAGTAAAAGAGTGTTTGAAGTAGGATCAGTCTAATGAGTCTTCTCTTGCTTCAATCTTTCCTTCCGGTTCAGTAGCTCTTTGTCGGTTTCTTCTTCTTTGAATGAATTTACTCGACTAGAAAGGTTCTATCTCTTTTCTTTACGTTGTTTGAGTCTTGAAACACTATAGGTTCCTTCCTCTTATGCAGTTCCTTTTCCTATTTATTCAAAGACTGTAAAGGAGCTTGAGGTAGAGTCTGACAGTTCACTCTCATTCATCTTTCATTTTCTTCTCCCCTCCCTGAATTTATTCTTTCACTGTAACTATTAGTGGGATAGGTTCCGTCTCATTCATCTTTCGTCTCCATTCACCTGTCGGTTTCACCCATTGCCTTCTTTCATTCATAAGGTAAATAGGGTCAGGTCATATCGGTGAAGGAGAGAAGACGAAGACAGAGGGAAAAGAATCCATAGGGAGAGGTTAGGTAATAACATAAAGTATAAGGCTCAGTCGAATGAATCTTTCATTTGAGAAGAAAGAATAGAAACAAACAGGAGTGAAGGATCCTTTCTTAATAAGGAGAAGAGAAAGAAGAGGTAAAGCAGCTCATTGACTCTCATGGAAAGGTTCCGGTTTCACTCTTTGATTTGATTGACTCTCCCTCCGAGAAAGGTTCAGTAGGTAGCTCAGGTCATAGGGAATATCCATTACGGTTAAGGAGCAAAGAGAACAGACCGAGTTCAATCCAATCAGTCAAAGGGAATATCATCGAAGGTTACGGATCATGAATCTTGCTTTCGACTTGACTGACTGTGAAGGTGAAGGTGAAGTAGTTCATGAGTTTACTCTCCTATAAAGGAGAATGAGAATGAATGTTGAATTGGATTCTCCCTT
>NW_019646533.1:0-4561 GCF_002806865.2 Cucurbita pepo subsp. pepo
TCGAACAGCCATTGTCGATACTCTCTCTCTCTCTCTCTCTCACTTCCTTTCTCACACACCACAATATCGACCTCAGCTGCTCAACACAGGCGGCTTCAAGTGGTCTAGTGCTCGCTACACCAATACTCTATTATTATTATTATTATTATTATTATAAAAATTAGCTCAATTCTTTTTTAAAATATAATTTTTTTTAATATTATTATAAAAATAATAATAATTTTTATTATTTTAATTAGAAGTATATCAATTTGAGCTCGGATCCCCTCCACCTATTCTTAAACAACATCCTCTTCCTTCGAGATTCTCGGTGAAGGAATCCTAAGAGAGTCCTCGACTCTAATTATAGTTCATGTACGGTCGAAACCCATATTTGTCTCATTAGAGTCTTTCAGTGGCATGTTTCGGTCCTCTTCTCCATTACTTAAAAAACGGAAGTCACTAGTTCAAGTACAAACTACTATCATTACCACCTAAACAATTAAAATCCAATCCGTAATCATAACAATCCAATTGCAAGAGCATAACTCTACCATCTAAGCTACATCCCCATAATCAGAAGGTGTAAGTCATTTTAGGTTTGAATTTCACCTCACTCATAAATATTTTATGTTGTTTTAAAATTTCAACATGCTGGTTAATTATTAATATTTTTTTCAAAAAAGTTGATTTCAATTCGGTTTTGCTAAATTTTATTTGTAGAAAAATATATAACTTCAGGGCAATTTTGAAGCATTGCTTTCTTGAGAAAAAAAAAACAATAATATGGTTTTGCTTTAAAAAATGAAAATCAATAAAGCTCATGAAATACCAAGTTAGGTTTGGAGAGAGATGGAACCGATTATATTTTCATAGGGGAGCAGATGCAAGCTTTTTCTTTCAATAGCCGGCCAAATGACTATAGGATCATCATCGGTCTATAGCTTTTTCTTTCAATAGCCGGCCAAATGACTACAGGATCATCATCGGTCTATTCTACCTCAATTCACCATTTTGAACTTTATACAGAAGGTTTTTCCGTACCAGCTTCTTCCGCAGTGGAAGCACCTAAAGATGAATTTGGTGTCTTTCTAGTCAATAATGGAAGCAATCGTCCCTCCGATCGTAAAATAAGAGCACCTGGCTCTGCCCATTCACAAGGACTTGATTGTAAAATAAGAGCACCTGGCTCTGCCCATTCACAAGGACTTGATAGTCATTTATATTTAATACAGTTATAAATAACTGTTTCAGTTAACCTTTTTGTTCACTCCCTGATCATTGAGACGTCTCAAAAAGACAGGAAACACAGAAGAGTATAATCCATGTATCATCTCTCAATACGCAGTAAAATTAATGGAAATTCACTTTTTACTCTCCTGCACGCACCCATCATCTTCCACTACGCTGACAGTCAAACGAGGAATAGCTATAAATCACCAAAATTGACTCTCTCTCTCTCTCTCTCTCTCTCTCTCTCTCTCACACACCACAATATCGACCTCAGCTGCTCGACACAGGCGGCTTCAAGTGGTCTAGTGCTCGCTACACCAATACTCTTTTATTATTATTATTATTATTATTATTATTTTTATTTTTATTTTTATTTTTTTTATTATAAAAATTAGCTCAATAACTTTTTTAAAATATAATTTTTTTAATATTAGTATAACTCAAACTCCAAGGTGAGATACCATTCCTATATTGTTGAATTAAAAATAATAATTTTTTTATTTTAATTAGAAGTATCAATTTGAGCTCGGATCCCCTCCACCAATTCTTGAACAACATCTCTTGTTCCTTAGAGGTTCTCGACTCCAACTATAGTTCATATACGGTCGACAATCCATCTTTATTTCATTAGAGTCTTTCAGTGGCATGTTTCGGTCCTCTTCTCCATTACTTAAAAAACGTAAGCCACTAGTTCAAGTACAAAATACTATCATTACCACTTAAACAATTAGAATTCAATCCGTAATCGCAACAATCTAATTGCAAGAGCATAGCTCTACCAACTAAGCTACATCCCGAGAATTAGATGCTTCTATTCTTTTATTTTTTTCTCCTTAGCGTAGCAATCCTATGTTTGAACTTCATACCTCACACTCATGTTGTTTTAAAATTTTAACATGCTTGTTAATTATTAATATATTTTTTTTTCAAAAAAGAACTTCCGGGCCCATTTCAAAGCATTGTTTTCATTGAGAAAAAAAAAACAATAATAATTAAGGTTGGTTTTGCTTTAAACAAATGAAAATCAATAAAGCTCATGAAATACCAAGTTAGGTTTGGAGAGAGATAAGACCGGTTATATTCTCATACTGAGAGCAAATGCAAGCTTTTTGTTTCAATAGCCGGCCAAATGACTACAGGATCATCATCAATCTACTCTACCTCAATTCACCATTTCGAACTTTATACATAAAGTTTTTCCGTAACAACTTCTTCTACCTATACCGCAGTGAAAGCACCTAAAGATGAATTTGGTGTCTTTCTAGTCAGTAATGGAAGCAATCGTCCCTACCATCGTAAAATAAGAGCACCTAGCTCTGTCTATTCACAAGGACTCGATTCTATGACCAAACATCACATTCTAGCAGATGTAAATATATATATATATATATATATTTCATGAGCTTTATTGATTTTCATTTATATATAATACAGCTATAAATAACTGTTTCAGTTAACCTTTGTCTTGAGCCGTATCAAAAAGACAGGAAAGAGAGGAGTATAGGCAGCATCTATCCATGTATCATCTCTCAATACGGCAGTAAAATTAATGGAAATTCACTTTTTACTCTCCTGCACGCACCCATCATCTTCCACTACACTGACAGTCAAACGAGGAATAGCTATAAATCACCAAAATTGCAATTTATGAAAAAATATTGTTCTTCAAGACGTTGTAAAAACAGTCTATGTTCTCTGATCTTCAAAAACATTTGGATATGCGTCGTCAATAATCTGACAGAATCATTTACTTTAACAATACTCATATAACTGCTAAATGAGAAAGAGTTTCCTCTACCTCTCTTCTAATTTTTATACTTCAATAATAGATGTCGTCGCACTCTTGATACAACACAACAGCAGCAATCGGCATGAGAAGCCGTCTGGCCAGCAATCTCTTCATTGCTGGGGAGGGATATCTTGATTCAACGATTTGGCCTATAACAAAATTCGTCTGAAAAGACGGGCGACGACGTTATTATGCATGCAGGTCCTTGTTTGAACTCCACGCCGGAGCTTTAGGGCCCACGCCGTCGCCTAAGATTGCCGTTCCATTTTCGACGCTTATTAGGGGATCAGATTCGCTTTCTTTCACCTATAAATAACATGTAGATCGTTTAAGTTCCATGGCAGTAGAGGAAGAGATAACATGTCAATTGCAGAACTACTACTACTACTACTACTTATAGTACCTGGGATAGTTGTGCTGATGATCCTTCATTGGACTTTTGTTGGCTCTCGAGGGTGCAACAATAAGAATATAGAACCATTCCAACTATGGCAACCAGAATTCCCAAAATGTTGCGCCAGCTAAATGGATCGTGAAGTAGAACATAGCCAAAGCCCAAAACTAAACATGTTTTTAGATGTCCTAGGACTTGATATGTAACTGCAGAAGTCTTTCCAATAACTAGAAACGTACTGAAGTTGACTGAGACAGAAATAAGGCAGGAGAGAACAATAAAGAACTGTACAGAGAAGCACAAAAATAATTCATGTCAGAAGTGATATATAGTTAGGAAGGGGGAAGGGGGAAGAGGTCAGCAGGAAGCTAAATTGTTGTTGAACTCTCACCAGCACTTGGGGAGTGTATTTGAAAGCAAAAACATTTAGATCAGTCAGACACCAATCCAGAAATGGGCCAGCGATGAACAGAGTTAATGCCTGATAGGGACAAGACTGGTATAGAAGTTGTGTTGAAGAAACTTTGAACTTCTTCTGAATGGTGTTTGTCATCTACGTTTAACTGGTCAAGGTCTTGAACGGAAAAGGAAAAGAGCAGAAAAACTAGAGCAATAAGCCACTCACTCACTCAACTAATTAAATTAACTAAAATAAATAAATAAATAAATCTTAATATTCACGTTAACTAAGAAAGGAGAAAGGTGCTAGCAACTAATCATATGCTTCCAAATTAATTAATTAATAAAAAAAATACACTTGTTAAAGAAATATTGTGACTGGTGGACTCATGAAAAACGTTTTCCACGCTCCGCAAATAAATAGACTAGAAAAACAAAACAAAAAAAAAAGAGAAAATTAAATCAGTGCTTCAACAAGACTAGCTTTTAGCCCACACATCATAGCCAGTCATCAAAGGGCATGCAAAGTGAATACCAAGAGTAAAAGTAACTTAGCTTAGGATACAATTTGTGCAACACATGTGGTAAGAACTGCGAGGAGAGACAAGAAAGAGCCAAGGGCATTTAGTTGTAGATCCGTCACAGTTGCAATTCCAACACCCATGAGGAGGATCGTGAGTGAAAACTGGATGCTTCTACTGCAATAGTATCATAGATGTCAATATGCTGCCAGGTAATATATTTAGACAGGATAATAATAATGAAAA
>NW_019646533.1:8614-11838 GCF_002806865.2 Cucurbita pepo subsp. pepo
TTTTTTTTTTTTTTTTTTTTTTTTTTTTTTTTTTTTTTTTTTTTTTTTTTTTTTTTTTTTTTTTTTTTTTTAATTAGTCGCTATTCTTTGATCGTATTGTACAACGGAGACGGAGAGGCTGTCCACCAAATGAAAATTGGAATAATATATTAATTTTTTTATAAAATAATTAAAATAAATAAATAAATATTTAAAAATTAAAATGTAATAATTAGACGGTCGAGGCAACAGAGAGGCGTTTCCCACGTCGTCATCCGAGTAGTCTTTTTTTTTCTAATTATTTTAATAATTCCATTTTCTTCTCTGGTTTTCTTTAATTAATTAAAGTATTATTAATTTGATTAAATATTTTTAGATTTAAATTCCCACTCATATATTTATTAAATTATAATTCTACTATTTAGGCTTATACTTCAAATTTTCATCCGAGTAGACATGTTGTAATGTTTTGTTCTCTTCCCCAACTAGCGTGGGACATCACACTTCACTTCTCTTCGAGGCGCAGCGTCTTTACTGGCACACTGCCTCGTGTCTATCCCCTTCGAGGAACAACGAGAAGGCTTCCTCGCTGACACTCGTTCCTTTCTCCAATCGATGTGGGATCGCCACCAAATCCACCCCCTTCGGGGCCTAGCGTCCTTACTGGCACACAGCCTCGTGTCTACCCCTCTTTAGGGAATAGTGAGAAGGCTGACACATCGTCCGGTGTCTAGCTTTGATACCATTTGTAACGCCCCACTAAATCCACCCCCCCCCCCTTCGGGGCCTAGTGTTCTTACTGGCACACCGCCTCATGTCTACCCCCCTTAGGGGAACAGCGAGAAGGCTGACACATTGTCCAGTGTCAAACTCTAATACCATTGTAATGTCCAAAATCCACCGATAGTAGATATTGTCCTCTTTGGGCTTTCCTTTTTGAGCTTCCCCTTAAGGCTTTAAAACGCGTCGGTTAGGGGAAGGTTTCCACACCCTTATAAATGGTGTTTTGTTCTCCTCCTCAACTAATGTTGGACATCACAGATCTCTTCTATACTGAGAATCATCCGTGTTTTTCCCATTTTGATTCGCGTCTCTTTTCTTTTTCTTGGTAAATAAGCTTTTGGCTACGACGGGTTCATCTCTTTCTCTAACAATCAAGTGCACAATCCTACAAACTACTAGTCAAGTCTCTGTAAGGAAGATTTTGGGCCCAGCAACGAAGTAACATGCATTTTCAGACCGACGATAAAAACTAACAAACTTGAGATAATAGGGATAGAAGGAATTTTCAATGGAGTGGTGAAATATACAAAGGTCGGAAAGAAAATCAACGATGAAAGCACGAAAACATTCCAACATTGATACTATTTTTAAATTATTATACATCATAGTATTTTAAATTAATTAATAAATTTAATACCAAATATTAAAAATTCAATAAATAAAAATGTAAAATTTTAAAATTTAGGGACTAAACCTAAAGTCTTCCGTTAACTCGCTGGCGAGGAAGACTCTTCATGCATACGGAAGGGCTTTAGTGCTCGATTACTCGCTGGCGAGGAAGGAAAGTGCGCTTTCAATGTGGTTTTTATGGACGAGAGCGATTGACGATAGCGTTGGATTTCTTCCAATAATAATAAAAATAAATAAATTATATATATATATTACAAAATAGAAAATAATAAAAAATATTTACCAGACCTATATTTATGAAAATTAAAATTTTAAATAAATAAATAAATAAAAAGACAATTATGTCTATTTATGACCGACAATAGAAGTAGTCATCAAACTTAATTATTTCGCGACTTGTTTTCAATGCAATTCATATTCAATCTTTTTTTTTTTAAATTATTTTCAACTAATTTGTCACTCATGCAGTATAAAACATTTTCTCTCGAAACCTGATTTGAGGTTCGACCAGCCTTGTTCAATTGTGCCCACGGACCCGTAAGCCCTCGAGGCAAGGCGAAAAGGAAGAGATGCTCTGGCTTTCTTTGGTCTTGAACTCGCTCCCCGCTCGAGAATGAATGTTGTACGTTAATTATCGGTGGAGTATAATTTTTGTAGAATTGACTTGTTCACTGAGTCAGCACAATTATTATCCTGCAGTTAATAAATACCATTTTGACCCAACATATTTGTGGTAAAAAAAATTAAACAATAAATTAATTTTAAATAAATAATAATATGTTTTTTTTTTTATAATCATTTTAAGCATGAAAAGAATAATGTGTAATAATTTTAAAATCAACGTTGGCTTTTTACGAACGAGACCATACTTCGAGAGTCGGTATCGCTCTTATTTTTGACCCCTTAATCACTAAATATCTACTAAGGGTTATCAATACAACTCTGTGTTCAAGGAGAAATTTCATCCTCAATACCACGTCAATGTCGTCCATCGTGACCGTGACAAAATCAACTTGTCCACTCTAGTCTCTCAACTTTACCGAGACTCTCTTTGCTATAACCATAATGAGTAAGGCAGTCGAATTGATATATCTCTATGCCAAAATAGATCCAGTCGTTTAGTTTTTGTCTGTCATGAAATTATGAACGACTCTAAAATAAACATTTTCATAGAAGTCTAAGATCATCTAAACTATCGATTTTTGGAAGTTGTCCAACCTTCGACACGCTCGAGCATTTGTGCAACATAGTCCACCGAGCTATCCTCACGCTTGAAGCCACTGAATCGTGTAAATTTATCTTCTAGGGTCTCAGCCTTAAACATCAATCCTTGAACGAGGTATCTTGTCTAAGCAGCCAGCTACCATATCAATCTCGTAGACTTTGTTGGCAATCTCATCCGAGCAATATTTTAAATTTTGAACACTGCCAAAGATTTCTTACCAATAAAGCATATTTTCTTCGATCTCAACCAATAAACATGATTCTAATACAATGATTGAAATGTAATCGTTCATTCAAAATTATTTAAATAAATAATTTAAGATTAATAAACAATGATCAAAAGTGAAATGAAAACAATTATTTAAATAAATGTAATCTCGTGCTCGTTTAACTCACGAGGGAGGGAGTGATGTGAAATTTCTCTCCTTTAGTTAAATGAGAACCGAGACTGAGATTATATTCTCTATCTCCATTCATGTTAAGTTAAATCCCTCGAAAAAAACACTTTATAACATTAAAATTAAAATTTTTAAAATTTATATTAAACATTATATTATATATATATATATATATATATATATATATATATATATATTTTTTTTTTTTTT
>NW_019646533.1:18675-21178 GCF_002806865.2 Cucurbita pepo subsp. pepo
ACCTGTTGCTGAATTTTCTTCCCAAACATTCTATGCACTTTCTTCCCTCCGTCATCTCCCCCATCCCAATTCTCACACATTGCCGGCAGTAAACTCTTCCACAGACCTGCCAGATTTCATAGCAATATGCATGTGTTTTCAGTGGATTGTTACTGTAAATATGTTTTTTTGTGTTGGAAATGAAATGGATGCATACCAGGCAACGATGGCGGAAGACATAGATGTAGGTGGTGCAGTTGGTGCAGATATTGGAGTGAGGAATCCCCGGGCGGCGTCTCCCCGGCGTGGCTCTGTGATGGAGATACATGGAACCCATGCCGCTGATGCGGCTTGCCTCCTCGTAGGCTGCACTGTACTCCAAAGCCGGCCTCAACCCAACATGGGCATGCATGTACTCATGCTCCGAAGTTGGACGGCTTTGATTGTGGCCGGCAGGGGCAAGCGGCGACCCACTACTACTCCCACCGACCTGCGCACTCGGATGGAGGCTGATTTTGGCGTCGGGGCGGGAGTATTGGTTGGCTGCTTGGAGGGCTCTGTTGAAGTCTAGGCTGGGGAGTTTGGTTAATGGGGTGCTTTGATTGTCTCTTGGAATTTGGATTTGGATTGATGGGTTGGCTCTGGATTGAACATTGACGTCTGTGAGATGTCGGAAGGTGAGATTCACAGACTCATCTGGCACTCCCTCGTAGAGTGCTTCAAGCTCCATTCTTGCCTTTCTGAACCCTCCTCCATCATCCATGGCGGATTAGATTCCAAATACTTGGGACTTCAAAGGGTCTGCTTTATAAATCATCACCATTGGCGGCTCCATGGATTAAAGCCAAAAACCTGGCCGGTATCTGCCATTCTGGACTATTTCCTGCATCATTTTCTTCGGCTCAAACAAGATAAAATATATCAATAATCTCGATCTTATCGATGACTCTGACTTGCCGACATCATACTCATGGAGTTCGTTACCCCGCCGCCACCGCCACCGCCCCCGCACCCTCTCCGTGGGGCTCTCTCTCCTCTCCGGCGAGGCCCTTTCTCCGCCCACTTAAGCTCTGCGTGCTTCACCGCAGTTGAGTACCTCCAACCGAAGCACCCCACATCTCCTGCCTCCCCTATGTACCTGATGAATGATGATACCCCATTTAATTTTAGTCTCTAATGTTTAATAAATTTTTAAATCAATTCCTATGGAGGTGGAGGGTGTTGGAGGATGGAAGTTTAATAAATTTTTAACTAATTTAGGAAATGATCATGGGTCGATAAGCGAGGAATACTAACTCCATTGGTATGAGGTTTTAGGAGAGCCCAAAGCAAACCCATGAGAGCTTATGCTCAAAGTGGACAATATCATACCATTGTGGACAGTCGTGTTCCTCTAAAAGAGGGTTCAATGATTAACCTGTTGCTGAATTTTCTTCCCAAACATTCTATGCACTTTCTTCCCTCCGTCATCTCCCCCATCCCAATTCTCACACATTGCCGGCAGTAAACTCTTCCACAGACCTGCCAGATTTCATAGCAATATGCATGTGTTTTCAGTGGATTGTTACTGTAAATATGTTTTTTTGTGTTGGAAATGAAATGGATGCATACCAGGCAACGATGGCGGAAGACATAGATGTAGGTGGTGCAGTTGGTGCAGATATTGGAGTGAGGAATCCCCGGGCGGCGTCTCCCCGGCGTGGCTCTGTGATGGAGATACATGGAACCCATGCCGCTGATGCGGCTTGCCTCCTCGTAGGCTGCACTGTACTCCAAAGCCGGCCTCAACCCAACATGGGCATGCATGTACTCATGCTCCGAAGTTGGACGGCTTTGAGTGTGGCCGGCAGGGGCAAGCGGCGACCCACTACTACTCCCACCGACCTGCGCACTCGGATGGAGGCTGATTTTGGCGTCGGGGCGGGAGTATTGGTTGGCTGCTTGGAGGGCTCTGTTGAAGTCTAGGCTGGGGAGTTTGGTTAATGGGGTGCTTTGATTGTCTCTTGGGATTGGGATTTGGATTGATGGGTTGGCTCTGGATTGAACATTGACGTCTGTGAGATGTCGGAAGGTGAGATTCACAGACTCATCTGGCACTCCCTCGTAGAGTGCTTCAAGCTCCATTCTTGCCTTTCTGAACCCTCCTCCATCATCCATGGCGGATTAGATTCCAAATACTTGGGACTTCAAAGGGTCTGCTTTATAAATCATCACCATTGGCGGCTCCATGGATTAAAGCCAAAAACCTGGCCGGTATCTGCCATTCTGGACTATTTCCTGCATCATTTTCTTCGGCTCAAACAAGATAAAATATATCAATAATCTCGATCTTATCGATGGATAAAGATAAATGAATAAAGAAATGAATGATGTTTCATTTGGCTAAATCATAATGAAAGCTAATAATGGAAGAGGTCAAAGGACAAAACCTGTGTGCTTGGGAATCTCTTCAGAACACTCGGCCAAGATCGAAAAGAGCTCCTCGGCCGGACTATTTAAATAACCACAAATTCCACTGCTACTC
>NW_019646533.1:25407-47067 GCF_002806865.2 Cucurbita pepo subsp. pepo
ACAAGTTCTTCATATCACTTGTAGACTTGAGAAGCTACAACATACATTACAATGACTCCTCATTGCTAATAGGAGCGAGAAGTGAGGCTGAGAGATCAATCAATGAACTTGTATGATAAACTAAAGAACGTTTATGTTTCAGTTATATTATTTATATACCAGGTGAGTAAAAGAGATGGTAAAAGAAATAAAAGAAAAAGAAACCCAAAAATGTTTAAATCTCAATGGGGCCCTCTGCCTCTATCACTTGTGCTCTCGTGTGCTGATCCATGGCATCCTTCCTCAGACAGGGGTCTCTCACTCTCAGCGCTACTTGGTTGACTGGAATGTTGCTCACTCGTGACGCTGGAGACGCCAATTTGCTTTGAGTAACTATCTAAAGGTTGGCTGGCAGCCTCAACAAGACTCATCATGCTTAATCCTGCTACCTCCAGTTGCATGTCCTCCCGGTCAGGGTGGCAGTTCAAGTCAATTTGGCCACTGCTATTTGCAGCCTCCTCATCTTTTACTCGGATCTGACTTCTTTCGTTCTCTGAATGGTTTATTTGCAGAGATGAACCCCTCAGTGTCCCACTGGTTCCTGATTCATCAAATTGTGAATTCCCCTCCTTGAGTGAAGTCTCCATTTCACGTTCTGATAGGCGTTTCTTCTTGCGAAGCATGAGCGTTTTAAAACGGCGTTTTACAGTCAAGCAGACATTGCATGTGCATGTGGATTTATGCTTTCCCTTCCCACTTGGAGGCTGAATGCACACAATGCAAGTGCATCCTTGTCGGTGTCGAGGATGCCTAGTTGTTGTACCTGATTCCTGCAAGTCAGCCATACTATCACCCAGAACAGCAGCACTAGCCAGTGCATCCAAACCAGAAGGCTCGAGTTCTTGAGCAGACTTCTGGCTCTTCATGATTTTACGTTTCTTAAAATCTGAAATACATAGGGCATAAAGAATCAGACACGATATAATACATTTACCTAATAGACATTTTATTTCCAAAACATTTTTAGTTTCAAATGACAGCTCAATGAAATGCAGTAAAAGAAGGGGAAAATTAACAACATGGTGAATATCGACATCACAACCATTCCACTGATTTACAACGAGTCTGATGTCAAGGGTAATCTGCAATAAGACTATCTGCCTCTACACTTCTCGCATCTCAACTTACAAAATCAAGTCAGTCACCTAAGGCGTTCACTCTCAACAAACCTCAGTTACTGGAAACACACACCACAGAAATTTCATCCAGCTATTATGCAATGTCTACATTCAGGTGCGACTAAATGCAGCTAAAACTACTATGAAAATACACTGAAGCATTTAATTAAGATATATGAAGACAATCTTATTGATATTCCTTGCCCAAATTTTGATAAAATAACCTAAATGCAACAGCATTCCTTGCCAGATTTCACCACCCATCTAGACATGTTAACATTACAAAATATGCACCTACTGAATTATATAGGTTCTCCTTAATTTAAATGAGCCAAAAGCTTGTGTGGATGACTAGAAGGCTTGATTGGTACCTTTACTCGCTCTTAGAAGATTCTCCTGTTCCTTTGTGTTCATCTCTTCCGGTGCAGAACATGTACACCTTGAAGTACAAGGTTAGAAGTGTTATATAATCTCCTTCAAGTTGTGGTAATTATACTTGCATAGAAAACCAATAAACCGCTGGAAAAGAGAAACAATCAGACAAATATTGCACCTGCTCAAATCCCAAATATTATCTGAACAAGTCCACTTTGGAGGAAGAAGAACATCCACAGGCAACTTCCGCCACTTTGAGCAATCATCACACTGAGCCCATTGTTTCTGTTCCCTGGATTATAACGGTCTAATCAGCAATAATTGATGACTTGTTTCTGTTCCCTACGTGTTTACATTCATAAATTGGCCACAAATCCTTGAAGCTAGATCGAGACTCAACAACAAGCTTTCAATAACATTACAATAACACTTGATGACTTGGATAAGCCTAATGAAGAGTTCATAAGCCAAATTTAATAAAATATCAATACTTATTGACAGTCCAACTCTTCCATCATTCGTATATACAAATTCATGAACATAAACCTTACCCCGTTGGTCGGACAGTGAATATAGTTCTCTTGCCAAAAACTGGAGGTTCCTGAACAATTTTACGACAGGGTCATGATAAAATCAGATGAATAATGAACATATATCATTTACAGGCAAACCAACACAAAGAAGCCTTGGTTTCGAAAAAGAACAGAAATCGTACATCATACTCCTCAAATTCATGGTCATCGATTGTGACAATGGTGGGATTTGCACTTGGTGGAGGCCGGAGTAGATCTTGAGCTTCTTCCCATGTGAGTCTTAACTCCAAAGCATCTTCACTATGCATGAGCAACCTCTTATTTTTAGACCCAATGTTTCGAGTCCCCTTCTTGTCCATGGTTGACATCGGTTGTTGTCCTGAAGTCATCCTACCCCCAAAATTTTCGATTTTATGCAAACTAATATCTCCAGCTACAACAAAAATGGTCACAGAACAAATAGATGAGGTTGCATCCTAGGAAAATTAGTTCAAAGGTGGTGGTTTCTGTGATGGTGTTCCATATTCCTTTTAGTTGTTTAAGGTGTCTTAGCACTGGGTTTATGTATTTTTGTAGTCAGATTTTAAGTACTGTGAATCTGTAACTACACTATAGGGTGGAAATTTCGGATAATTAACTGGACATCTTTTAGGGTTCAATTTGAAGGTTGAAATAGATCCATTCAACTATGTATAGAGATAAAAAGTGATATTTTTTCCCTGAATAAAATAAGGGGCAATGAACAACCTCTTAAAGGCAAATTCTGAAAGACCCCAGAGAATGAGGCGTCACCCGAATGAGAGCCATTAGGAAGTGTAGAGATCTTGGCATCCTGTTCACTTCACCTTTTCATCAATCCACTAAAACAAAAAAGCATGATGATAAGAAAAGGCAAAGATTAACGATAATGAGTGAAAAACTTAACCTGTGTATCAGAAGAATTTGTTGCTTTTCGAAATCCCATGACTAATTGGCCTCCAGGATCTATCCGACTAAAGGTAACTGCATTAATATATAAAATTTGATAAGAATCAATTTTTCTCTCCTATGAACTTCAGATATTTACATCTACAAGTCATATCCTTCAAATTTGAATCCACAATTCCAAGCCAATAAATATGCAGTACGAATGCTTTTGAGAAAATGATTTCACTTTAATCATAAAGAATTATAAGGCATAAATAAGGGTGTCAATTTTTTCCCCGGAGCCAAAATCCAATTTTTGAACAGACTGGAACAAAGAAATTTTCTAACCTCAATTGAATTTAAAGAACAAGGCAGAAATGCATTCCCGACATTTAACTACGATTTTTTCCAGGAAGGGGAGTTTTCTAGGGGTGAAGGGGACAAGCGTGCACAGTAACTCATAGAGGAAAGTTAGAACCTAAAGGATTCAAAATATTAACCACTTAAGAAGGGAAAATATTCGTTAGAACACAAAATCTAGATAATACATAAACAAGAGAGGTGGCTCAAAATGATCATACCCTACTTCCCAAATTTTTTTTACTGATATTACTGGTCAAATCACTTTGGTTCATGATGTGATGATTATACTCGCAGGAAACTCCCCTTCTTAAAAAAAAAAAAAACAAGAAACAGAACATTTTACTGATAAAATGAGAAGTGGCTGATACTCAAAGGAAACCTCCACAAGGGAAGGAAGAGAAAAAAACAATCAAAACAGAAAAATTACAATGGAAAAAACACAAGCCAAAAAAAGACATAAATCTGAATAGAATAATTAACAAATATGGAAAGAGAACACCATCA
Organism: Cucurbita pepo subsp. pepo; assembly: GCF_002806865.2. Lineage (NCBI taxonomy): Eukaryota > Viridiplantae > Streptophyta > Magnoliopsida > Cucurbitales > Cucurbitaceae > Cucurbita > Cucurbita pepo. Next base: position 29,246 of record NW_019646533.1, read on the forward strand.
AGAATCCATGAGATGAGCCGAGGCAAAATGATATAACCAAGAAGGTTCTTTGATAAGAAATGTCCTTTGAATTCTTTCAAACCAAAGATCCGAAAGGCATTGATAACAAAGATCCACATTCAGTAAGCAGCAGAAAAGGATATTCCAAGATGATAAACAAACTCAGAAACTGAAACTTCAAAGGAATTTAAAAAAAAAAAAAAAAAAAACCTAGAATAATGCCAAAAAGAATCCTGCTTCCAATGCCTAGACTGAAGGCTGCAAAAAAATTCACCTGATTCCAAACCTTAGAGCCATGAAAACTCTTAAAAACTAAACACCAAAAAGAATCTTGATGCTTGATAAAACTCCAGCCCAAATTTGCAACTAGAGCCATAATTCTAATCTTAAAACCACCAAATCCGAGACCTCCATCAATTTGAACTTNACTTGATTCTTTGATAAAACTCCAGCCCAAATTTGCAACTAGAGCCATAATTCTAATCTTAAAACCACCAAATCCGAGACCTCCATCAATTTGAACTTTATAAACCAAATTCCATCTCACCAAGAGATCGAAATTTCCCAATATATCCTCCTCCACATGATAAGAACTTCTCAAATTCTTTGGAACTTATCAAAAGATCCATTAAGCTTTTAATGAAGGGGACAATTGAGGATTTGTCCGTAAATGAATTCCACAAGTTGCAATTAGAGAAGAAAACCTGGTCAGGACAGAAGGGGAAATTAATTCTATGCTTCTTTAACCAAATCAACACTGATATTTTCCATAAAAAGATTATCAAAAGCTCAGACAAAGAATCTATTTGTAATGTCTTCATCTTTCTAGATTCCAATTGAAGATTTTGTTTGGAAATAGGAACAGTCTCTCCACTACTCACACTAACAACCGAATCTGAGTCAATAGGTGAGTACAAAATGGTTTGGAGAACTTTATATACCTCAGATGAGAACACCTTTGGTCAAGATGACTTCTGAGTCAATAGGTGAGTACAAAATGGTTTAGAGAACTTTATATACCTCAGATGAGAACACCTTCTGTCGAGATGACTTTAGAATTCTGAACATGTTATGACTGAAAATATTAATTGGTCGAGCCTTCAACTGGTTAGAATCTGATGGAGGTAAAGAAGTGGCACGCAGGTGCAAACAAGATTCCTCTAAAGAGTCTGAATTTAAAATGGATTGTTCAAAAAATGATGGGCAGTGATTGGCATTACCAAGCTTCCGAGTGTAATAAAGGGGCATGGTTCAATAAAATTTGTGGTCTTTCTTACTTGTAAGAGAAACTGAAAGATTTGGAATCAGAGAAGTAACGTTCGAAAAGTCCTTCATTGCTTGATGAGAGAATGGAGGGTAGTGCCAACTCAACAACATTTTAAAAGGTTATTCCATATCCTATGAGAGAACGACATTTTTGTTAAATGCCTCAGACTCGGGAGCTTCTTTATTAATATCGAGGGAATTAATTTCTTGAATGAAATCAGCACAGCCAACCCCGTTTAAAACTATGTTCCCAAGCAATACCAAGAAATTTCTTGTGAGTAGCAAAGACTCACAAATAAAAATATTTACCAAGGACAACTCATAAATATAGCCCTGTAACTTTGACTAAAACAATTTTAGCCATTCTGCTAAGCACCAAGTTAATTGTAAAATAGACTAATGTATTTTGTAGCTTGATAATCCAATGAAAACAAGTCATAGGCTGGATTTGGGAGTACTTTTGGAAGGGTATTAAAGGCAATTTTCAAGATTTTTATAGTATTCAATTAGATAATTAAAAGTAATTTTGAATACCCTAAAATACATAAAGAAAAACACTTTAAAGTTCTAAATATTTCACTTAAAATCGCTTTTATGAAAAGGTGTCCCAAACTCACTAACAACTGTACAACGTTTCTTTAGTCAGTAATATTCTAGAAAAATGATTTTTCATTCTATAAGATGATAGTAGTACATTTTGGAATGCTTTGGGACCCTTCTAAAGACACTTTTACAAGCCAAAGATATTTTTCATCATGTTTGGTGGTTGAACAAAAACAAAAGAACTTGAAATTTCAAAAACACTTCTTACAACTTCAAGAGCGTGAGATGAGTGTTTCTCACCAAAGTACTCAAGGGACATGCTTTTACTCTTAAGAAAATTCCCAATATCACCATACACCTTGAGATGTAATAGAAAGATTACCAGTATCACCAGCTTGTAATTGCATGGACTGTATGCAAGGGGTAACGCCCTCCAAAACATACATTCTGCTGTTGTTGTTTGGCCAAAATCTGAACTGAAACGTCCATTCATTCCCCTTCACATCTTGAATCCTAACAGGGAGACCCTCTGATTGAGAGATAGGGGGAAAATATGCCTGCATGCAGTTTAATTTAAGAATGATCTATATTATACCAGGGAATACCCAATAAAATAGTAGGTATCTTGCAACTGTAGGGATTTTTTACTGCACTGAAGGGAGTATAAATGGGACTAAAGACGAGATTGTACTTCGTGCCAAGCCCGTTTTTATAAATTAAATAATTTTAGAACAAAATTTATTTTCGAAATTAAATAATGACGTATTAAAATATGGAAAGTTTATAAATTTTAAACAATAAAATGAAATCTAACCAATAAATAATTATAAAATTATAATAATTAAATAGTTTATTTTAATAAAAGTCATATGTATTTTTCAACCCATAAAATAACTACCAATATTTATATAAAATAATAATTTAAAATATATATATATATATATATATATAACAACCTTCCACAGTTATAATAATTATGGTTGACTATTTAAAAGGGGTTGACCGTTTAATATACCATGGTGTAATTTGGTAGTTGTAATGGGAGGAAAATAGGTTTCTTTATTTGCAAATATAACCATTTTTAAAATGGTTTGCAAATATGGAAAATTATTTAAATTATTTGTTTTTTTTTTTTTAATTTTTTCGTATCTATTTTCTTCGAACATGGTACTTTCATTTGGAATACGATACTTTGGTATTACGGGCCTTCAAATCTTTTGGATAAGCTATAGTCATACATGTAATAGGTTATCTGGTCTCCCGATCTTAAAGATGAAAACAAATTATGCAACATCTACATCAAGAAAGTTCGATTAGTTCGATCCTTTGTAGGAACTAGCAACCATATGATTTGACCTGTATTGAATGTCGGGTCGCTCATAAAGAATTCGATCTTTGCTCGAGATGAATGTTGGCTGCAAAATTTCTATGAAAAAAATAGAGAGGGTATAGGTAGACATAAGAAAATAAGGAACCACTAGTGACTAAAACTCAGATTAATGCTCGATTTGAAAATGTGCCATGTTTTTTTTTTAAAAAGGGAATCTTAATTTAATAATACATTAACATTTTAATTATCTTAGGGAGGGAATAATTGAAAATTTTAAATGTTTAAAAACCTTAACATTAACTATTATTAACAATGTCAAATGATTAAGGTCTCCAAATACTATTTAATGATAATAATAATGATAAGAATAACAAAAAATGTTGTTGCACATGATTTTGAATAAACAACCCGTTCGTTGATCGAGTCCCATGAACTTAGCCATCGAAAACATTAGATTTAAGACGTGGTAGACAACACAATTTATGGTTATATACAAAATGAGCCGTGTTCATGGATTGGATCCCGTTGAACTTTTTTCAATCTAAACAGCTTTATTTTACTAAATAATCAACTCAATCCAACGGTTAGGTCGAACAGCTTTATTTTACTAAATAATCAACTCAATCCAACGGTTAGGTCGGGTTGTTCATGTCATCTATTCAAATTTTTATTTTTAATAAAAGTAAAATGTATTAATATACACACAAATACGTACATTTATAAAATTATTAAAAGTTGTTGGAGAATAAATAATATAAAATAAGTATAAAGTTAAATAAAATTAAAATAAATATAAAAAAATGTATTTTTTAAATTAATAATATATTCGACTTATTTCAATCCATTTCGAACTAATTGTACTCATAAACTTTTTTCATTTATTTGAGCCGACCTCACTCCAAATAAACTGATAGCTCTATCCGTACGAATTAAGTTGAGTTGATCAAGTTCTCGAGTCACCTAATTTAAAAAGTTGTATTGTTCGTGCAAGTAAGAGATTTAGCCGAATTAAGGAGATTGAAAATGAAATTTCATACAAATTTGCATAATATTGCTTCAGATCACACATAGTTTATGCATTTCTTGATTAAAAAGAAAGAGAGACATCTTCGTTTCATCTGAACCTGCTTGCTCTGATCATAACATCTTCAACTCAATGCCTTGCAGGAGATGAAGAAATTTAGAACTCAAAAAGACCTTGGCTTTGCCACAATAGTGGAGTGGTTCAATATTTGCAAGCTGAACTGTCCAGGCTTTTCAGTGGTATCAATCTTGGACTGTCCAGGAGGAGGCAGCAGCTCAAAGTTCTGAATGAGACGACCCAAAGTAATGGCGACAATGGGCAAGGCAAGGACGATCCCCGGGCAACTCCTCCTCCCGGCGCCGAAGGGAAGGTATCTGAAGTCGTTCCCGCTAGGCTCCACGTCGGCCTCCTCCTCTAAGAACCTCTCGGGTCGGAATTCATGGGGTTTGTTCCAGTGGTCAGGGTTGTTGGCCAGCCACCATGCGTTCACAAGAATCTTGCTCTCTGCAGGGATGTCATAACCAGCCAACTTGGCGTCTAGGAGGTTCATGTGAGGCACTAGGAGAGGAATGGCCATTCTTAGCCGCATGGTCTCTTTGATAACAGCCTGCAAGTAAGGCAGATTGCGAATGTCGGGCTCTGTAATTTGAACGCCATGTCCAAGCACCGAATCGAGCTCATCCTTCAGCTTTTTCTGGATGTTGGGGTGGTTCACGAGCTCAGCAATTGCCCACTCCATCGACCACAATGTTGTTTCGATTGCTAAATGTTCAAACATCAGCAACATGCTAATTTAGCTAATCTCAGAACATAAGAATATCACTCTAAGACATGAACAGATCATATTTACCGGCAACATTGATGTTCTCAACAATGAAGAGAACATTAGCTTCGGTGATTTCACCATTCTCTTGAGCCTCCACGATATGATCAATGGCACATTTGACACTATCCTCCTTGTTGCTCATCGTGCTTGTAAGTCTCCTGTATGTTATGCCATTGTAAGCTTTAGTAGTAGCAGAAGGAGCAAATTAAGCAAAAAAGGCAAACATTGTTACTTATTATTACCTCCTCTCATCGACAAAATTGTCCTTGAAGAGCTTGAGCCTCCTCTCCTTGACGTCCTTACACACATTCAAATACCCTCTCAAGAAAGGCCTCAGTATGGGGATGAAATCGCCGTAGTTGTATTCAAAGCTCTGAGATAACCGACTCCTCTCGGCGTTTATAAGCTTGAGTTTGTTGAAGAGAGGGTCCTCCATGCTGTCGAATCTCCTGTCGAACATAATCCTATACATATTGTTATACATAAGAAGCTGCAGGCGCCTTCTCAGAACCACCCCACTGGTGGAAGCTTTTGGATCGTTCTTGAGATCCTCCACAACTCTGGAAGCCTCCTCCTCCCAACCGAGCCTGTTCTGCTGCACCACCTTGTTTGTGAAAAAGGGGACAGTCATGATTCGTCTCATTTTCCTCCAGTGCTCGCCATAAACTGTGAACACCATGTCCTGACCCTTGTCAGTGAATATATCGAACACCACGTTCCTAGTCCTGGATCCGAATTCAACTCCCTGGGTATGCAGCACTTCCTTAGCCAGCTCTGGTGAAGAAACAACCACCAGGTTCCGCTGTCCCATTCTGAGCAACAGTATGTCACCGAACTTCTTGGCCATCTCCGTCAGGTTGCGGTGGTTCAAGTCATCACCCACCTGCAGCCAATTTCCAAATATGGGTATGGGGATGGGACCTGGTGGGAGTTTAAAACGTTTACCCCTGAGCTTGGATATGGTAATAGCAACAACCATGGCCACAAACAGCCCCAGCAGAGCCTTCTCCAAAAGGAGAAGATCCATGGTATTGAACTCCTCTTTAAAATTGAAGCAGATGATGTATAAGCTCTTGCTCTGGCGCTCACTTATATAATCTCAAAAGTCAAAACTTCTGGTAGTGGATTTGTTGGCCATGATATGGGGGTAGGTGAAGTTTGGATTTCAAACTATCTCCACGACCCATTCTCCCTTGAAGAAAAGATGATTAGATAATATTATACATAATCAAGTTGTCTGTTCATCCATCCCAGAAGCTATCAAAATAAAGAAAATATAACATTGAAATTTGCATCACATTAGTACCGGAGAAGTAGGACAACTGGAGACGCTTGATCTGACAAGAAAATATTAAAAGATGGGCAATCATGGGCCATGAGATTGTAAAATATAACATTGGGCATTACATGAAACCAACATGCCTAATATTTAATACAAAAATAAATATAAAGGTCAAAGCTGCTTAATTCATCAAAGTTATCGATGTGATTGTGTGACGGTGAAGGAAGCCTTATGACTTTTGGAACATAGACTATTATGATCAAATATGGATTAATTAAGCGTACGGTAGGTAAGAGAGTATAGATGAGACAAAATGATATAATCCAAACCAGTCATGGAGGGAGAGAGTGAGAGTTGTCTCATCTTTTCTTCACCAACACCTTCAATAAAATAACTCATAAGTATTAAGGATATGAATAAACAAACAAGTACAATAAAGCCTTCATCTTCAGATCCGAATGAAATCCAGATCCTATGCGAGACAGAAAGAGATTGTAACCAATCATTAATCCTTATATGGCAACACTTGAACAGGTCAACACTTGAACAGGAGAGACTTATCGTATTCATAATCCTGCTTTAAGTAAACATAAAAGAGCAACAGGTAGACCTTGGACAAAGCTTAATAATCAACGATGATGTCAGTTAAAATGCTTCAATCCTTGCATCTTATACACAACAAAAGACAGGCCCAAGAATATGGAGCACATTTGATTGGCCGGGTTCACATTCATCTTCGATAGACGTTAAAAGATCAAAGATTAGTGAGGAGAGAAAGCAGCTCTATAATTCAGCCTACAGAGTGCTAAAGTAAGGCGTTTGGCCTCTCGACACTGGACCATTCATGAATTATGTCAGAGCTGTGAAATCAAAACCTAGGACATTCTGCACAAGAGTACTCGATCAGTGAGCTATTACACACTCTTTCAAGAGTGACCATCGACAGCTAGTCGTTGGACAAGCACCCATTTATTGTTACTCTAAACAACTACATATACATCATTATTTTAACAAACAGAACTGTATTATGTTCCAATCCACGGTCAACTGTTGCAGACTCTCTATTAACTGATTGTTTCATCCCAAAAACAGGCCAACAACTCTTCAAGAGCCAATATTAACAATTTCTAAATATGATACTAGAGCGATGACTTGCCTTAAGATGCGGACATGAGAGCACGCTTTTGACCGATAAAAACTTCTTTAAGCATATGATATTCACTCCTGTAATGCTCAATCGAAAAACATAGCTGCCTTATAGCCTCTCTTTTTTCCTCTGCTCCTTCCATTATTAGTACTCTTTGCCTCTCGACCTTCCCTTCTAGTTCCTTCTCTCTTAATCTTAACTCCTCTGCCCTCCTATTTGCTTTTTCAACACCTGATACAAGTTCCACACGTTCCCTTTCCAATTTTTGCACATGCTCGTTTATTTTGGTTACCTGGTTGTCTTTAGAGCTCAAATTCTCTTTCAAAGTAATAACTTCGGAATGGAGCTGATCTCTTTCAGATTGGAAGCCATCAAGGCCACTTTTAAGATTCTCAATGCATTCTACTTTGTTAACAATGGTCGTTTCCAACAGCTGAATCTCACGATTAAGTCTCTCCTCCAAAACCACCTTTTCCCTCTTGACTTTTCTGATCTCATCCTCCAAAAGACGAGTTTGATGTTCCCATTTTCTTAGTTGTTCCATCAACAGAGCTCGTTCCTCAAGTAGCCGAGATATTTCAGCCTTAATCTGTGTTTTCTCTGGAAAAATTTTCTGCTCAGCATCAGATACTGCTAAATTTAAATCTCTGATCTCATGATCTCGATCTGATAAACTAGCTTTCAACCTCACAATTCTTTCTTGGAGTTTGGAGACCTCTCTTTTCTCTGTAGTCAGCTTGGCCTTCCACGTGGCAGTATCTTTTCGAGCAGCTTCAAGCTCATCCTGCAAATGGCAGATTTTCTCGGGTGACCTATTATTCTCATGTTGAAGTTTCAATTTACAAAGTTCTTTCTGCGAGTTCTCAAGTCTTTCCTTTGTAATTTTTAGCTCTTCCACCAATCCCTGAACGTTAATCACTTGGTCATCTTCCAAACCTTTACGATGTTCTTCAACCTCTGATTCCAGATTAATGACCAAGGGAACCTCATCCTCATGCCTCTTGGTATCTGGCATTGTAGCAGATACAGACTCAGCCTTCAAATCTTTGGTCAATTCTGATTGCTCGTATTTCAGGAGCTTATTTTTCAACCTCATGATCTGGATGTCTGAAATTCGCAGCTTCTCATTTGCATTCCTTAATTCTTCCTCTCTATTTCTAGCAAAAGCATCATCAGAATTTTCATCTGTTAACCCCTTGAATGGAAATGAACTTTCTGCATTTTCCTCCTTCATGCGGATCTTTTCTCTGGCCTCACGAAGCTCAATCTCCAATTCAATCATCTTCCTGTTCAGTCCTTGATCACCACCTGCATAATTGTACACCGAGGAATCATCGGAATCAGGTTCAGATTCTGTTAAGGATGATGATTCATCTCCTTCCTTTTGGCAAATATCATTGCTCCCACCAGATCCAAGGAAGAAATCAAAACCAGCAGCTCGTGGCCCAGATCTACGACGTCCAAGCCTTTGATCAGGAGAGGGCCATGTAGAGGATGGCTCAGAGGGCAGGTCACAAATACCAGAGCCCTGGGATTGTAGATCTGAAGGAATATTTTTTCGCAGCTCTCCTGTCACATGATCATAACGCTCAGCAAGGGAACGATACATGCGATAGAACTCCTCAACATGAGAGATCAACACTGGCCTCTTCTGATAATACATCTCAGCCTTCTTGGCAAATGAATCTGCATCCTCTTCTATTAGCTTCAACATACGTTTGATGCTGCGGTCCATCTCTACCATAAGGGATCGTTTTGTCAATTTTTTGATTGGCATTTTGATGAAAAATTAACATTGGCTTTCACCTATTGTTGAATTGCAGTAATAAAATTGGAGCATACAGGAACTAATTCCATGCAAACGTTTGGGCAGTTGAAACACAGGTACCATAAGATTCATGCAGAAAGAAGGAAGAAGCTAAAATTTTGCAACTGCTGCCTATATTCCCAAATTTAACCCCACCCCTTTTAGAATATCAACTTAGAGCCCTGTTGAATAAAAGGAAAAGATTCTAGCATAAAGGAAACAGATGTCACGTCACTAGAGAATTGGAGAACAATTTCCTTAGTCGTTATTTGGCAAGACGAGGAGGGGATATTTGAGTGGGTTAAGATTACAAGAAACCGCATAAAGCCAATTATAGTAAAAGAAAGGTATGCCATAAAAAGATCCTCTAAATATTGGAGAACTACCAATGCACCTAATAATACCTTCATCTTTTCTAGCACTCCCAGAGAAAAGGAACACAAAAGATCGAAGTACTATCCTAAAACAAACGTTCCCTATCTGTGCAAGCCAGCATAAAGCAATTTGGGAATTGGAAGCCACTGTCAGGGCATGTTAAATATGTAGTTCACCAATGTTTCATACTCTAAAAGTGACATTTATAATCATAATTTAAAACTACATAAACAATATTATTAACACAATACATGGAAAAGCAAATTGAAGTGTTGTAAAGTTATCAGACGATTGCTTAAGCCGGCATTGATACTATGAATTAGCAATCACTCGATGCCTACAACAGAATTAAGCAGAGAGGAGAAAATTAGTAACAAACCCTCGAGATTCTCCGTGAGCCATCTAGAGTTTCTGGGGCTGAGGTGACTATCCCACCACCAAGAATGAGACTTCCCAGACCCCAACCTCTTCAATTGCCTGTCACTCGGAGACTGAGAACAAGAAAAACACATACACAGCACAGTGAGAGAGAAGCGCGAAAAAAGCAGTCGCCAGTTCATCGAGATGTTAATAAACCAAAACAAAAAACAAAAAACAATCGAATAGACTGTAAAATGGGANACGAAAAAAGCAGTCGCAGTTCATCGAGATGTTAATAAACCAAAACAAAAAACAAAAAACAAAAAACAATCGAATAGACTGTAAAATGGGATCATAATGATGAAGCAGGCAAAGAAGAGGAGTGGCAAAAGCAACGCATACCACTGAGTTAGCCATTGAGCCGAAGAAATCCTGGAGTTCGGAGTACGTTCACCAGAGAGAAGATCCCTACAATCTGATACTGAAATCGAAACTCAAACTTTAAAAACTACGATCAGAACACAGCCAATTTACATTCCGAACAAAAACGAAACGAAATCGGCCATCGATGGAGGAATGCAGGTAGAAAGAAAAGGGATTTTAGGCGCATTAAACAGGAATTTGGTTTGTTTGTTAGCGACGGGGATTCAAAATCGAGGCGCGGAAATGGAGGTTTGAAAGTAACAAATATGATCAGTTTCAGCAGTTTGCAGTGGTGTGTTGGTGTAGTCGGTGGGGCTGGGCGCGGCTTTGAACAAGGTTAAATGACCATATTGCCCTTCCCTTATTCACATCACATGCTTTCTTTCCACGAAACCAGGATTCCACGCAACCGGGATTTAACTCGGAATCAATAATGTCAAGTCAAGGATGAACATTGGGTGATGGTTATTTATGAATTTATGAGCTTGACTTAACTTTACTTATTGTCGAATTAAATACGAGTTCGTAATAATTTATCGAATAATTTCGTTTTTGGTTAAGTTTTTCGGTCACATATCATCCTAGTAAAACACAAAGTAACTCGTAGATTGAATATCGTCTAGAGAAGAACGTAGGATCGTTGTTGATATCTATGTATCAATGGGCTTCAGTCAATTAAATAGTTTTCTTATTAAGGGGACGGATCCGAACTACCCAACCTAAACTAATTTGGGTTGGTTGAATTCGAGTCGATATTTTTTGGTCGGGTCAATAAGACAAACTCAAAATAAAGTTTACAACCCAACCCAACTTGTAATCGATGTTAGTGATAGATTCTTTGAAACAATTAAAAAAAGAAAAGAATAACCCGATAACTCAGCTCAACAATAGAAGGTTGAGTAGTAAACTCTATTTGGATTGCTTAGATCACTAATTCAACAAATTCAAAAGTTCGAGCGGATTAAAAAGATCTTTTCAACACTAAATCCAATCAAAAGTTCACTAAAGACGTCGACGTGAGTTTTATCTCGACAAGATTATTTTAAATAAAAATAGAAAAGTCATCTATAAAACTCAGGCATGTGAAATAAAAATCTAATCAGGTGTCATATTCAATGCTTGGCTCCATGTGTCAGCAATTACCATATTGTCAACTAAACTCATTATTAAGGGATGTAAACGGTAAAGTAAAATAACATTCATTATGTGAGATCCCAATTACAATATCACAATTAAGTTTTTAATTAGAGGTTTGGTGAGATCTTACGTTAGTTGGAAAGGAGAAAGAAACATTGTGAAAACCTCTCCTTAGTAGATGCGTTTTAAAACCGTGAAGCTATCGACGATATGTAACAGAAGCTATCGACGATATGTAACAGTCCAAAACGAACAATATTTGCAGTGAACTTGGGCTATTACAAATGGTATCAGAGCCAGACACTGAATGATATGCCAACAAGGACGCTGGGTCTTCAAATGAGTGAATTGTGAGATCTCACATTTAGTGGAGAGAAGAATGAAACATTCCTTATAAAGGTGCGAAAACTTCTTCCTAGTAGACACGTTTTAAAATCGTGAGGCTGACGGCGATACGTAATGGGCCAAAGCGGACAATATCTACTAACGGTGAACTTGGGCTGTTACATCTAAGTGTCAAAAACATCATGCTACGATATAGCAAGTAAAAATCATGTCCCAGCGTTCCTCCGGCTAACAGGAGCAACAAAACCAGCTTGGAGCAACTGGTCGTCCAGAACCACACTGTAAATCACACAAAGCACCATAAGCCTTAAACCATGAACACAAGAAAGAATGAGAAAGCTTGTAAGATGGAATAGAACACCAAAAGTCTTCTCATATTCCTGAATGTGAAAAGGAACTAAATAATTAGCTAATTGTCTTTCGAGAACATGCAAAAGTCAATTTCGAGAACATGCAAAAGTCAAATCTTCTGCTGTCTTTCACGAAGAAGCGCAAGGTCAATAAAGATATAAAATAATTTAAGGATATTTGTAGGCTTTCATCAGACTTAATCCTTACGACGGTTTCGTAAGTTATATACTCATGTACTAACGTTAATGTTAGGCAATATCATGAGATGTAGTCTGTGCTAGCCCTACAAGGCTCATGCATATCCTAACCCCATACACTCCACTCTAGGGTGTATACTTAAACCCCTCAAGGCCATAATGTAGGGTTTTTCAGATATGTTTAGCTCCATGTTTTTCGTTTTTCAAAGTTTATCATCAACATTTTGTTTTGAGCGTGAGTCAAATTGCCCTTGTAACAGGCTTTGGGGTAAGTCTCGTCTGTATGGAGTAAGTTGTGCTCTATAAACAGACAAGTACTGAGACCGTATGTCCTCCATATGTATCTGTCTATTGGGTACTCCCCAATAATATACCAAATACGACTTATGCGACCCTCTATCAGTGACCACTAAACTCTTTGTACCACGTAGACCTCTAGGAAAGTTCACAGTTAGGGGTTACTTTCCAATCGTCCCTACTTGATACTTAGTCAACCCAAAATGCGTGTGAGGCCTAAACGTAAAGTCTATGACTAAGGAAATGTAAAACAGCAGCTCATGTTCATCCATATATCATTCCAAACTTCCTAGGGCACATAGCGAATATCCAAAGCATTAACAGGGCATACGTGGGTGTCTAACCCCTATAACATGCATCTATGAGTATATCATACATATGTTGATGTCTAACATGCTCAATCAAACGATTAACCATCATGCAATACATGTCAAAATCCTAAAAATATCGTCAGGACTAATCAGAGTTCTCAAACGTGAAGCAGAAGCTGTAAAACATAATATCGTGCTAAACTGAAAAATTACCAAGTTCCTAGGCTTAGCTAACATATTTATTGGTTAATTAGGCCTAAAAGCATGCCTTCTAATTAGTAGCCTAATATCCTAATCGACCTTTAGAAGTATTGCTTGAAAAATAATCCATGTGACAACTTACTTGGATGTCGACTTCCCGAGCTCGATTACAGTCTTCAGAAAATTCAAAATTTCCTAAAGTTCCTCCATTCATGAATCATGTCAGTTTCTTCTTCTTCTCTTCTGTTATTTATTTATTTTTGTTGTACAAATGTGGATATTAAATATGTATAGTTTATCATGAGGGCACTTACTGACATATCGACGCAGAATTCATTCAAAGTTCTTCGGTGCAACCCTTCCTTTAACAACTAATCTCTGCTGTCCATCAAGAGATCCACTGGTTCCCAGTTCGGCCAATAAGAAAGCCATTATATGGTCTGGCTGCCGATGCATCCTATTTGATTTTCATTTGTAGAGAGAGTCCAGTTCCACAGATAAGCAAATAGTTCAATTTAAACCAATACTTGAACAAGACAACGTTGTTTTTCAAAGCATGGAATACCATATTCATAATTCTGATTTAAATAAAGATAAAAGAGCAGCAGGTAGGCGTTGGACAAAGCTTCAATAACCAACAATGCTGCCAGTTAAAATGCTTCAATCTATAACTCAGCTTGTAAAGCTCTAAAGTAAGGAGTTCGACTCTTGACACTGGACCATGTGAAAACAAAACGTAGGACATTCGGCGCAAGGGCGCTCGATCAATGAGCTATTATGCACTTTCTTTCTAGGGTGACCATCTACAGCTAGCCATTGGACAAGCACCCATTTATTGTTACTCTAAACAATTACATACACATCATTTTTTAACAAACAGATAACCTATCATGATCCAATATACAGTTGACTGTTGCAGACTCTATATTAACAGACTTTTCAAGATTGGAATTTAACAATTTCAAAATCAAATACTAGAGTCATGACTTGCCTTGAGATGCGAACCCGAGATCCCGCTTTTGACTGATAAAAACTTCTCTAAGCATATGATATCCACTCCTGTAATGCTCAATTGAAAAACATAGTTGCCTTATAGCCTCTCTTTTTTCCTCTGCTCCTTCCATTATCACTACTCTTTGCCTCTCCACCTTCCCTTCTAGTTCCACACGTTCCCTTTCCAATTTTTGCACAAGCTTGCCTTTAGAGCTCAAATTCTCTTTTAAAGTAATAAGTTCTGCGTGGAGCTGATCTCTTTCAGATTGGAAGCCGTTGTGGCCACTTATAAGATTCTCAATCTCGCGGTTAAGTCTCTCCTTCAGATCCTCCTTTTCTGTCTTGACTTTTCTGATCTCATCCTCCAACAGAGCTTGTTCCTTAGGTGGCTGAGATATTTCAGCCGTAATCGTTACATTCTCAGGAAAAATTTTATGCTCAGCATTAGATACTGCAAGTTTAAGATCTCTAGCTTTCAACCTTGAAATTCTTTCTTGGAGCTCGGCGACCGCTCTTCTATCTGCACTCACCTTGTCCTTCCATGTGTCAGTATCTTTTCGAGCAGCTTCAAGCTCATCCGGCAAATGGCAGATTTTCTCTGGTGCTTTATTGTTCTCAAGTTCAAATTTTAATTTAGAATGTTCTTTCTGCGAGTTCTCAAGTTTTTCCTTTGTAATTCTTAGCTCTTCCACTAGAATCCCATCCTCATGCTTCTGAGTATCTGCCATTGTAGCGGACACTGACTCAGCCTGCAAATCCTTGGTCAATTCTGATAGCACATTCTTCTGGTGCTCACTTTTCAACCTCATAACTTGAATGTCTGAATTTTCATCTGTTGCCGCTTTGAATGGAAATGAACATTCTTCTGCATTATCCTCCTTCATGTGGAGCTGTTCTTTAGCCTCTCTCAGCTCATTCTCCAATTCCATCATCTTCCTGTTCAGTCCTTGTTCACCATCTGAATAATTGTACACAGAGGAATCATCAGATCCAGGTTCAGAATCTGTGAAAAAAGATGAATCATATCCTTCCTTTTGGCAAGTATCAGAGTTGCTGCCACCAGATCCAAGGAAGACATCAAAGCCAGCAGCTCGTGGCTCAGAGATAAGATCACAGATATCAGAGCCGTGGGATTGTAGATCTGAAGGGATATTTCTTCGGAGCTCTCCTGTGACATGATCATAACGCTCAACAAGGGAACGGTATGTGGTGTAGAACTCCCAAATGTAAGAGATCATCACTGGCCTCTTCTGATAATACATCTCAGCCTTCTTGGCAAATGAATCTGCATCCTCTTCTATTAGCCTCAACATATGTTTGATGCTGCGGTCCATGTCTAACATCAATAATGATCGTTTTGTCAATTTTTTGCTTAGCATTTTGATGAAAAATTTACATGGGCTTTCGCCAATCGTTGAGTTGCAATAATAAAAAATGGAGATTGTAAAACTAACGAAATAAAATTCGTGTAGATAGAAGGAAGAAGCTAAATTTTTGCAACTGCTCCCCATCTTCCCAGATTTAACCCCACCCCTTTTGAAATATGAATTGAAAATGGAGACAACGGTTGAATCACATCAAAAATACCTTTTAATTTTCAAAAAGTGTTTCAAAAACACTATTGAGCTTTCAAAATTAATACCTAAAGCTTCAAAAACACCCATTTTTTTAAATAGTTAAAAAATATCCACATTATAAGTATTATGTACGAAACTATTACTACCCTGCTTAAAAAATACTTATGATTAAAAAGTTTGGAAGTATACATAGAGGGTTTCTTTTGAACTTTTTTTCATAAAGATTAAAGGTGTACTTTTAAAATTTCATGGATATCTTTTTAAACATGGTACTATACCGAAGAGTATTTTTGAACATTTTAAAAAGCTCAAGAATATTAATGATACTTTTTAAAGTTCTTAACGGTTTCGATTCAAAATTAATGACAATGGTATTTTTTTTTTATTTTTAAGTTTAGAGATATTTTTGAACTCAATTATGAAGTTAGGGGTATTTTAATTTAGCCGAAAGAAAACACCTAATAATACCTTCGTCATTTTTAGCACTCTCAAAGAAAACGAACACAAAAGAGGGTTAGAAGCTCTATTCATATTGGTAGTTGACAAGTCCTTATTTCTATACATTTTGCATTTGTTGTACTAAAAATTTAAAACTTTAAAACTTTATTTGAATTTAAATGCCTCTCTTTTCTAATAATTATTAGTCTACTGTTTAACAATAAAATAGTTAAAGATAACAAGATGAAACGGTACAAATGTGGAAACTTTTCTAACCCAAAAAATAGAAGATTATATTAAAGATATCTTTATATAGTTACGGTTAAATTATTAAAAATACCTCTAAATGGAATTAAAGGGTATTCAAGAAATAAGGAAAAAAAATTGAAATGAAGATTTATTGAATTATTTCAAAGGGAGATGATTTATTCCGCATATAAACAATCATGTTTCTATCCTAATAAAAAAAAAAAAAATTTGAAATTTTTTTGAAAAATTTAAAGGATATCAATGAATATTTTTGAAACATGGGTTACCAGTAATATTATTTTAAAAAATAATTAAGGAGTTTTTTTTTTTTTTTTTTTTTTTAAGGTATTACAAAATTAATATAAAAGTATTTTTTTAATTTTTTTTTAGTTTAAGAGTATTTTTTATTTTTTAGTTTAAAGAAATTATTGAAAATTTAAAGGTATTTTTTTTATTAATTTAGTTCTCATTTTCTAAATATAAATAAATAATATTATATGTTAGATGAATACTACTCTCCACAATGGTATGATATTGTTCGCTTTAGCATAAGCTCTTTCATACCTTCATTTTGTGCCTTCCCAAGGCCTATCTGTTAAATTAGGGAATGTTCATAAATTTATAATCAAATAATACATTCTCTCCATTAGTACAGACTTTTAGAAAAGTCTGAAACAAAATCATGAGAGCTTATAGCGTAGAGAGTTGCATTCATCTAAGATTATGAAAAGTCCGAAACAAATTGAAATGCTGTAAAGTTATGAAACGCATCGATCGAATGACCTAAAACAGAATTGAGTAGAGAAGAGAAAAGAAGTAACTAACCCTCGAGATTCTCCCGGAGCCATCTAGAATTTTTGGGGCTGATGTGACCTTCCCACCACCATGAATGAGACTTCCTCGACTCCGCCTTCGTCAACTCACCATTGCTCGGAGGCTGAGAACAACAAAAACGCACACACGCAGCACAATGAGATAGAAGCGCTCGAATGAGGCAATCGCAGGCCATGGAATAGAATCTAAAATTAGGTCGTTTAAGTGCGAATTTCAGTCGGAGAAGAGAAATGGCGACAGGAAATCGTACCGTAGGGTTAGCCATGGAGCCGTAGAAAGCCTGGAGTTGGGCGTTCCTTCACTCGGAGAGAGGATCGCTGCAATCTGAAACTGAAACTGAAAAAATACGATCAGAAATCGAGGCGGCAGCGGCAGTGCAGGGTGTTGGTGCAAGCAGTGGGGCGGGGCGAGGATTCGACTGGTACAACTCTGGTCCACATTGCAACCTTCCCTCGTCTTCTCCTTTAATAATAACGGTATTAATTAATTAATTAATTAATTATCATTTC
>NW_019646533.1:53600-57465 GCF_002806865.2 Cucurbita pepo subsp. pepo
AAGAAAAAGGGTGATGAATAGATATCTTCATTTTTATATTTATTATTCGGATTAATGAACTAAATCAGATAGTTATATGAATGAAAGAAAACAGCTTAGTTAAATAAAAATTAAAACACGCAAATATATATATATATAACTTACCTTCTCGCATCTGAGAAAGAACAGTCGATTCTCCTTTGAAAGGATAGTGTCTGGACTCTTGCACCCAATGCAAATAACATACTCATCTGAAAGAACAACACAAGGGGAGGATCGGGAGGAAAATGTGAATAAAATCACTCATATTTAGTAACGACAGTAAATAGCAGAAGGTTTGCCAACGTAATTACTTAACAAACATCAGCATATTCATCAGTGGAAATTGAAATAAGTCCATCTTTTATAAGTTGATTCCAACCCCTTCCCCCGGTATATAAAGAATTTGCATAGTTGCCACTGACTTTCTCAATGCTATACAATCATTCACATTTTTTTTTTCCTATCTCATCTAGAAATAAGTCCTTGCATTCCCTCTCCTATATTGTCACAAAGAAGTTCTGCCCATGTATTGTAAAGGGTTAAACAAATCAAGTTACATGTCAAAGATGATAACGATAAAATGGAGGGAAAAGGCAAAACTAAAGGATATGTTCATAATCCATATCCAAGGACTCTTTCTGCCCATGTATTTTCTTTTTTTTTTTTTCTTTCGAGCAAAATGAATGGAAGACTATTCAAGGACTCTTTCTCCACCTTTGCTACTTCTTTAGAACAAACACATTTTCATGTCATATATGATAGTTTATTTTCTTTGATTTCCAATTAGATATCTCTTTTATACACCTTTAAGGGCTGGAGGTCATTCTATTTCAATTTCGTTTCCCTTCTAGAAATTTTTTTAACTTAGTAAAATAAATTGGATAAAGAGAAAACATCAAGTCTGAATTTAGGTCTCGTTTAGCAGCAGAAGACAATGAAGTAAGTCAATGAGGCCACTTACTGACATATCTTCGCAGAATTCCTTCAAAGTTCTTTGGTGCAAACCTTCCTTTAACAACCAATCTCTGCTGTCCATCAAGAGATCCACTGGTTCCCAGTTCCGCCAATAAGAAAGCCATAACATGGTCTGGCTGACGATGCATCCTATTTGATTTTCATTTGTAGAGAGAGTCAAGTTCAAAAGATAAGCAAATAGTTCAATTTAAACCATCAAGGATCTACCATAGAAAAAGAAAGAGCAAGGGGCCGGGGAAGATAGAAGAAATACATATTGCTGCACCTTTATAGGAAAACATAAATGCTCTAGACTATTTTTGCAATAGATGATCTTAGATGGACTTAAAATTTAAAAAAATTGTAGGTCTACTGATGGATAGAAATTGTGCACAAAACCATTGTTGAAAGAGCTAAACTCAGCGCTGCACACAGATATGATGATCACAGTGATAACTTATAAATTCATTTGCCATAATGATAAACAAGCAACTTTCCTCTCCAAATGGCAATTAGCATGCCATTTTTTCGTAGCATCTTAAAAGCATGTAACTAGCTAAAATACTTCAACTTGTCCAGTTTCTTATAAGAAAATAAATAATAGAAATACTTCAAAATTTTCATATCCTTCGATTGAATATAAAAAATTGCTTTGAAAAAAAAAAGCACTTGAAATGTGTTTTCCAATCTGTACTAGCAGAGAATGTGCTTAATACAATAACAACCCAAACTCTCTCTTACAACAATATATAGATCACAAGGCAGATTCTGGGGCACAAAATCAACATATGAACCTAACATGCCAGTACTTTTATGTCGTGGAGCATTCAAAAAATCAAGAAGAAAATAAATAAAACCACTATAGACAGAAAGATAGCTTTTTTTTGGATGAATATACAGACAGAAGAGTACTAAAGATCACATCAAACTATAGATTGCAAGCATGCAGCAAACAAGAGTTCAATTAACATAACGCATATGATAAAATAATCATATAAACTTACTTGTTGAATTGAATAACACAAACAATGAATAAAAAAAATCTGAAGTGCAAAAAGCCTATAGTTGTATATGATAAAAATCTGGTAAGAATAATGCATGGTCATATGGCTAATGAATACATACGTTTTACATAGATCCATGAAATTGACGAAAACAGTTTTCTTTGTGCCTTCACGAAGAACTTGAGGAGGCCTCATAACTGTTCTACGCCTATCACCTGCAAGCTCTGGATTATTCTCTCTAAGAATGTTAAATACCCGTCCAAGAAGCTGCACAGCAAGACAACAAAAAGGCATCAGTTATCTAATGTTAACCAAGATCTATGACATATTTGTAGCAAATAAAATTTCAAAAAAAAATATAAAACCAAACAAATCTCCAGCAATCTTTACAATTACTATTAGTACCATGCAAAGGAGAATATTAATAAAACAACAATATAAATCTGACATTTTAACTCATTTGAGATGAAACAACAAACCAAATAAATTCCAAAATACGAGAGTTTTGTTTGAGGGTCTAGAAACTTTGAAGGCCTCCATTTGTTTCAAAACCAAAAACAGTATTCAGATTGTTCCTACAGCTTTTTATATTTTGCAAGATGATTTGTTTTTAAAGGAAGTAACGTTTCTAAAGAAGAAAGTAAACCACATACACATACACATACACACAAAAAGAATTTGCCAATATAGGGACAACAAGAAACAATACTCTTATATCTTCTAAACATAATTCCACACAAGAACGTCAACAACAAAAACAATTTTCCACAGAAACAGTTTTTTTATCGCAAGGAGGACCCAACATAACAACACAGCTCACAAACCAAAGTAATCAATAATAAAGAAACCAAAAGCAACTCCACACCTCAGATTGGCAAGACTTGGGGGATTGACAGATCAAACTTGAAGATTGGAAAGAGGAAACACATTCGTGAAATTCAGTGATTCCATCTTATGGTAGCTGGATTAAAATAAAAAATCTCCCCTTAAACCAATGGAATAATGAAACACTGAAGAAAATCTAAGATGCTTGTGGAGGCTTTGCCAAGGTTGCAAAGAATACATCTTCTCGAGTTGATCTTATGAAAGCCAACACCAAGGTTAATCGCATGAGCATTGCAAGTTGGCTTTGGTCAACAAAATATGGAATGAGAACAGTTTCTGGGATTTACATCTTAGAAGAATTTAAAGGACAAGGAAGTTATTGAATGGGTTGAATTGAGCCAAGACCTCGCTCCAATAGTCTTCCCAACAAGAGACGATTCTTTGAAATGGCTTCCTAATGCGGATGGATCCTTCTCCATAAAAGACTTAAGGTCCAATATGGGAGAAAAAAATACGATTTTGGATCCTTGTTGTCCTGTGAAATCTGAAAAAGGGAGGTAACCGAAAATATATTATTTTTCTGCTTGGAAGTTCCACATAAATCCATAAACACCAAAGAAAACCTAAGAAAACCTTATTGGCTTTGTCCCCAAGTTGGTGCCTTGTGGGCAAAACTAATGATGAATCACATAATCATTTGTTCATTTCTGGAATAGGACTCTCAAAGCCTTTGGTTGTATTTAACTTTTCCTTGGAAGGTCAAAGATTTCCTCTGCATATCTCTGTAGCACGACCCCTTCAAGGATGCTAAAGCTTTGCTATGGAAGAAGGCCTTTTATCTGGATTCTTAGGCAAGAACACAATTGAAGGGTCTACCTAATAAGGAACAATCCCATGCTAGGCTCTCTGATCTTGCTACTTACCATGCAATTTCCTCATGTAAATTGTCTAATGTTATTACTTCCCATAGCTATGTCTCCCTCTTAATTAATTGGGATGGTGTTTTGTAATCACCATGAATCAAACATCCCTTCTGTAAATTTCATATATAAACGAAATTG
>NW_019646533.1:69071-73757 GCF_002806865.2 Cucurbita pepo subsp. pepo
CATACCTCCTTCAATGCTGCTACAAGTTATTCTTTTCCTCCAGAGTATTCATAATCGAATATGTTCTAAAAAAATTTATCTAATCAAGAATGCCTTCAATATCCATTTTCCATTATAACTAGAGAGGTCGATCTCCATCCGATAGTCTTGGTTTTCTTGTTGGTGGTGTTGATGAAATTTTTCACCCTGTCGTCAGTTTTGTTGGAATTCTGCATCTCAAGGTTGAAAATTTCCTTAATGTTGGGGGTAGTATTCTCCCTCACTTGAAGAGACAGGTTCTTGGATTGTATGTCATCCAAAAGCTGGTTTTTGATGCTGGTGTTGGTAAGGGATAAAATTCCTGCCAGTGTCGAAATGGAGCCTTCTTTGTTCCTGAGGTAATCTTGCTGAAGGAGCAAGTTGTTCCTGCCTCTCTTCCCTGTACTGGTTTCTGTCTCATACTTTTGTTGCTGGTCATTCAAACTGGGTCGTTGCAGGGTAAGCTAACCTAATTGTCTAGCCATTTTCATAACAAGCAACTTTCTTGGTTAGATCGTTGTTATGACTTGGCTCATCTCAAAGCTTCGCTCACTTTCTCAATTTTTGCTGCATGCTCTATTCAGGATTTATGCCTTAATTGGAATACTTTTATCTTTCCATTGTAGTTTTTCTATACTGTTCTTTAATTGTTGTCTACCCTCCCTTATGAATGTCGTATCCTTTGAGAATTAATCTTTTTCATTATATTAATGAAAAGTTTCATGTTTATTTAAAAAAAAACCAACTCATACCAAAAAAATGACAACCATACATCATTATGCAGGTCTAATTCCATATGTAAAAGTTGTCATTTATGTTTGACTTTTGTAACATTTTTCTGTCATTCTCTCTATAATTAGGTTCCCTATAACATTAGGTTTGTCTTCTCGGAAATGTACAAACATGATATACGCTATCAAGCTAAATCCAGCACCACCACCCAACAACAAAGAATTGGTGAAAAAAATTCACTCACAATTTCTGAAGAAGTGGTAGATCCGAAAGACTGGATGGTATGGTGCCAGTAAGACGATTGTCTGATAAAATGCTGCATTTAATGTAAAGACAAGAAAATGTCAAACATACCATTCAACATCATATTTTTATGGCAGGTTTTAATCTTTAAAGTTCTTTAATCAAACACTGAAGTTGTATTTGCAAAAGATGAGACTCTTACATGGTAGTAATATTCTCAGAAAACTTGTCTCGTGGTATGAATCCACTTAGTTGATTGTTACTTAGATCCCTGAAATACGAAGAAACAGAAAAGAACACGAACTAGGGTCAATTTTGAAGGAATGCACAAATTTATAATCATGAAGCCAGCATAGCCCAGATGTTGCAATCTCAATAAACCTAATTTAGACTTACAGATAACCCAGGTTCTTTATCCTGCTCAGATTAGGAATTGGTCCTTGCAAACTACAGTTCCTTAGACTCCTGCGCAAAATCAATCACAAAGACAACCAATGCATTGTTTTATAAAAAATAGTACATGTCCAAACTGCTATTTCAAATATAAGAGCATATAAAGCTTCTACACAAGTATACATACAAGGTTTTGGTACATATCATACATCAGATGTAGGAAAACGGGCGGATTGATTTTTAAATATTTAGTCTTCACTAAACATATGGCTATGTTACAGCACAGTAACTCTAGTGACGAACTTACAAGTGGTGTAAATAATGTACAATTAAAATAAAGAACAACCATACATAATAACATATATATTATAACACTACCCATCGAGATGGAGATGAAGCAAATATGTCAACCATGTCTAGCTTGTTGCAAATATAATTTAGTCTTGCTCCATTTAAAACCACATTTTGTTTCTTGAATTATTGATTTGAATGTACAATCGAGCATCATCGTGAAGCCAAGCCTTCTTTGTGTCATCTTCAAGCATATCCTAATTAATGTTATCATCCATCTTAGTACTTCATAAGATAAAACCGATCGTCTGACTGCAATCATAATAATTGGAGTCACTTAACTTATGCTCCATGATCTTTGATGAAAGAGGAACTATATTAAATACTACCGCATGTTCATTAAATTGTCTAATGCTTTTACTTCCTATAGTCATACCTCCCTCATTGTAAATTGGGAAGTTGTTTTGTAGGCATCATGGATAACACAACCCCTTGGTAAATTTCAAACATCAATGATATTATCTCTTATAAAATATATATAACGCTAACACAATCAGACATGCTCATCTAGGAATTGAAAAACTGAAATGGACCCAAACAAAACTACCGACTTCCAAGAGTATCAGAAAATGATCCAAAAAGACACATTTTAAAGCCCTTGTGCCATCAAAAATCTTATTCCCAAGCTTTAGAAACAAAGAAACGGTCCAGCAAAGCTTTAAGATTATCATCACCAAGTCTCGACCAAGTAAACTCCAGATTATTCAATAAATTTATTGAAAAACCGCATACCTTTAGTTTATCTTCCACCTGGTACACTCTCATGGATCCAACATGTAATATTTAAGTCCGCACCCTACACCAAGGAATGTCACAATATGTATAAAAAGAACTCCATTCACGCTACAAATGCTTCCTTTCCCGATAATCATTAGGTCCACACATTTGAGATCCAACACCTCTTCTCATTTTGAAAAGATATTCCGAGTGACAGTGTGTATCCTCCTTTAAGAACTTCCAAGACCTTCCCTAGCTTTCATCCCACATAATAAGCATACCTCCAGATCTACCAAAAGATTCAATATGCACTCAGTTGACCTCATTAGAGCTCCACATTGACTTAATGAAACTTTGGTTGAAAGACCCCGTCTTTGTTTCATGTATGAGGACAACATCCGAGCAAACATTATGCTTAAATTTCTTCAAACTAGTTCTTTTTTAGGCATCCCCCAAACCTCTAGCATTCCAAGATAAAATCTTCATTGAATCACAAGAAATTTCACTGCAAACAATAATTATCAATTCCTTTGAGAGATAAGCAAATGAATTTCGCACATTTGAAGACCGCTAAGCTCAATAAGAGAAGGGAATTTGCTTTGCATTGGGAATTGAATGAGTCTTTTCTGAATCCTGAAACAGATGGTTTACTTTGGGGCAAACCGGTCTTCATTTAAAGCATCATTTGAAGAGTTATTTAGAGGCTGGATATCTAACAAAACACTGCTCACACACACCACTGAACATCAATCAGAGTCAATTTATGGATCTGAACAGATAATATCATTTGGCTGTACCTAAGTTTGCACAAATTCCAAACCTCCAGTACCAATATGACATTTAAGAATAACTGACAGAGACGAATCAATTGCTCTACTAATTTGAACACTTTCTTGCTGATCAACTGATATCAAAATACATCTAGCAGCCTCTTCAATGACATCTTTATTAAAAGTAGATATATCTTGAACTTTTGAGGATGAGGGGTCATGTGGATTTTTCCTTGTATAANAATGAAACTTTGGTTGAAAGACCCCGTCTTTGTTTCATGTATGAGGACAACATCCGAGCAAACATTATGCTTAAATTTCTTCAAACTAGTTCTTTTTTAGGCATCCCCCAAACCTCTAGCATTCCAAGATAAAATCTTCATTGAATCACAAGAAATTTCACTGCAAACAATAATTATCAATTCCTTTGAGAGATAAGCAAATGAATTTCGCACATTTGAAGACCGCTAAGCTCAATAAGAGAAGGGAATTTGCTTTGCATTGGGAATTGAATGAGTCTTTTCTGAATCCTGAAACAGATGGTTTACTTTGGGGCAAACCGGTCTTCATTTAAAGCATCATTTGAAGAGTTATTTAGAGGCTGGATATCTAACAAAACACTGCTCACACACACCACTGAACATCAATCAGAGTCAATTTATGGATCTGAACAGATAATATCATTTGGCTGTACCTAAGTTTGCACAAATTCCAAACCTCCAGTACCAATATGACATTTAAGAATAACTGACAGAGACGAATCAATTGCTCTACTAATTTGAACACTTTCTTGCTGATCAACTGATATCAAAATACATCTAGCAGCCTCTTCAATGACATCTTTATTAAAAGTAGATATATCTTGAACTTTTGAGGATGAGGGGTCATGTGGATTTTTCCTTGTATAATATTTAGAAAATGCAACCATAAAATTATCCTTCACTGCCTTCACACTCAGAATACCTAGCTTGTCAGCAGATCTGCCAATACAATCATTGGGAACATTGATCGCCTCATTTAATTCAATCTCCGCAAAATTTCTTGAATTTGCCACCATTTCTTAATTCATCAAACCTAACTGTCGAAGTCATAAGGTTTGGCCGATTCTGATTTAAAGCATCAGAACTTGTCAAAGAATGTTCTGGATTTTCAGAAGACTTCCGAGGAATCAAGGAGACCTGGTTTAATAAGAGTATCTTCCTCTAAAAAAGATTCCTTGGAAACGACAGTTACTATAAACCCTTTATTAATATCAGTTTGGGCATTAACTTCTAATTCCTCAATAATCAAGGTCTTGGGAGGTAGAACAAAGTTTGAATAAATTCCCTTTTCATGCAAGACATCATCATTTAAAGTCTCTTTCTCTTGCACAATTCCTAATTCCTCATTAGCTTTCCTTGTCTTAATGTAAAATTGAACATTACATTCTAATTCCTCAATTATCGTTGTCTTGGGAAAAAAA
>NW_019646534.1:0-5144 GCF_002806865.2 Cucurbita pepo subsp. pepo
AAGCTAGACATGATCGATCTTGCTTTTGGAGTGATTCGAATCTCAATCAAGTGTTCTTCTTGCCTTGAGATATTCGATCAACAAGGTAATCCGAATCTTATTTCCCTTGTAGTTGATTCCTTATCATACCACTTGGCATGTTCCATGGTTCCACCGTCGGTGCCCCGTCTCCGTCAGGTATGTCTTGCGTAAGATAAGAAAATGAAATGTCATTGATTGTATATGTTGTTATTGCTTGGTCATTATAAAATATAACTCATAATTGGACTTTTACTCTATTGATTGTATTATAATTTACTGCATTCATGTTAGCTTAATTCTATATTTATTTTAATTTAGAATACGTCATGTTTACCTTGCCTGGAATGTGAATGTAAATTGTTGTATTGATAATGTTTAGATTTATTAAGATTGTTGCTGTGAATGAGTAGCTTTAATTTTAGTAAGCTATTAAATGTTAGTGTATGCGTGAAAATGATTTTGCTAAGCAAGATCATATGTTTTAGTTAGACGTCTTGAACATAGATAAACTACACAGTCTTATGACCATAGAGATGGAGAGGACTGTACCAATGTATACCGAAGAGTAAGTAGTTTTAGATGAAATAAAATGACCTAAGAAGCTTGATAGATGTCAATATCTCATAGTATACTATAGATATTAAAAGTGGTAGTGTCTGAAAGAAAACTTTATAACTTTGAAGTATGTAAAGATGAAATTAAAGTATATGTAAGAAAAAAAATTGAGTTAAAGACCATAAAGTTTAAAACATGTATACTTAAATTAATTGGTGAATGACATAAATGTCGTTAATGGAAGATGAGCTTTGTTAGTACTGAGATGTAAAAAAAACTTTCCTGTCTTAATACGGGTTGAAAACTATGTACGGTTGTTAATCCTATCTTTTTTATTCTCTTTGAGTCATCATGATCATGGGAGATAGAGAAAACCATTTATTAGATCATCAGGGTAATGATCCATCAACCTGCTAGTTCTTTTTATGAGGGACAAACGGGAGAATTGATCCTGGAAACGGGAGAACTACTGGCGCTGTGCGAAACCATCACAAAGGTTTATGTACAAAGAATTATGGAAGTTGTGAGATGATTTAAAAGTATCGAGCCACAATTTGGATGAGGCATTACGATTATGGTCAAAATTTTAGAGGTATATGGAGAGGGACTACGGTATGAGATTGTTTATGTACCTTAAATTTAAGAAACCATAATTTAAAATGAACTTGGGTGGGGGATACACGAGGATTAGAGTGGGACATTGTCTCTAAATCAACTAGAAGTTTTGTGGTAATCCTCCTTAGGATACACGAATGCACTCAAGAAGCTCAATATAAACAAATTGTTGTAGAAAATTACCCATCAATTTTTTTTAGCAATGTCAACCTGTTTAAAAGGTATTACTATAGTTAAAGTTTCAAGACTATCATTTTAAGTTTGATTTTCAAGTATCCCAAGTTTTATGGCATGTGAGGATATCCACCATGCTTATACAATACCAATTTTTATAAGAGAATTTTGTTAAGCCCATTCTTGATAGTATAAGGCATTGAAAGGGTTGTGATGCCTTTCGGTTATGGTTATAGGAACATTAATTTTGGGCTATACTAGATAAGGTATACCAAGAGAAAAGCATATTTGACAATGTTTCCAATGAAAGTTACAAAATTCTCAAACTCTAGCTTGACCACAAATCAAATACGGTAAGTCGTTTATAGATCCATATGATTTCTAGTACATTCAATCTGTATTGGGTTAGGGTGGAGTTTTTAACCAGTTTCATGTCATGATTTTGACTCCAAAAATTTACTAGAATTGGGGTAGGTAGCCAAAAGAGAAGAAGTATTACAAATTTCTTGATTTTGTATGGGAANTATTAGAATTGGGGTAGGTAGCTAAAGAGAAGAAATATTACAAATTTCTTAATTTTGTGGAGAAATAGGCAAATTTGTATATGGAATTCATCTACAAAGATGAGACCTTAATGAGGTACCAAATCAAGTGGACACTTACAAACAATAATGAGGAAAGGAAAACAATTTTTTTTTTTTATAATTTTTTTAATTTTTTTAATTATTAAAAATATAGAGAACCAACCATTTTAATTGGAAACATTCATCTAATGAATTCCCTGGGAACTTCTATAGTAAATGAATTATATAGAATTGTGATCAGTCAAATATTGCAAAGTCCCGGTATCTGTTACCGGTCAGAATTGGACTATAACGAAATTTTGATCTATACCGGCACCATAATATCTGATTGGGGAGGAAGATTAGAATTAGAGATTGATCGAGAAATAAAGGTATGAATGCGTGAGTAGGAAACAAAAATATCTATTCTAGTTCCATCATTAGCTATGGGTTCGATTCTTAAGAGAAATTCTCGAGAAGATTTCTACCCTGAAATTTTTCGTTGTCTTTTTTTAATGATAAGGAGAGGAAAAAATTTAGATCAAAAGAAAGTGTCATTTTGGAGTTTTACCAACAATTTTCTTGTGTAGGTGGAGATCCCGTATTTTAAAATGAGATTTTCAAGATGTATGGACAAACAGGTCAATTAGTGAACCTTTAACTAAGTGTAGAAAATTTGATTTGGAGAACAATGTAAATCAGAAACTAGTAAAACTATTGATCCAGTAGATGAAATCATAGTAAAAAAAAAAAAAAAAGGTGAGGAACTATGTAAGTTTTCCAACCTTATTGTACACATGAACATTTATTTCAATGAAGTGCCTGACCCACAAACCTAAAATGAATTGTGTTGTCCATGAAATTTTAGAAGAAGACTCAATATGGCATGATAAGGTTATGTACGAAATTTGGTGACCATTAGGTTATGATAACGGGCTAAATCAAGTTTAGGTGTAAAATGACTAAAATGCCCTTATAATTACGTACCATTAGTTTATGACCAAAGTGACCTCTAAATAACATGAAATTTGATGAGGAGCCTTATATCATGGTGTAAAGGGATTACACAAAGTTACAAGGCCATTGGAATATGTTGAAGAATTAAACCAAGATTTGGGGGTAAATGACCAAAAGACCCTTTTGGAGTATGAATTAAGATTTAAAATACATAACCATCTGACAAGACACCTTATAAGGAATCAAAGATTTTATGAATACAAAGTGATAGGCTTATGAAAGCTTTATGCATGCAAATAAATGCTATGACTCATACGGACTAGGGTATACTTGTTAAGAATTTTTACTTACCGTTACTTGAAGACTTAACAAAGAACTCTTAGAATAAGGACCCAAGTTATTCCAAAATTAAAACACTTTCCGGGACCAAAGTTTGTTTGAGAAGGATATGATGTAATAGCCCAAAAATAAATAAAGAAATAAACCAATAAAAATAATTATAAAAATAGTTAAAATAATAATATTAATTAATTTATTAAAAAAAAAAAAAAAATTTTTCCCCACTTCTCTCCACTAACCTCTCATCCTTTCCCACAATTATCTCCCCTCAACCCATCCTTACGACGAGAAAGTAACAGTTATTGCAAAAAAGAAAAAAGGAAAACAATAATTGTTAGATTTACTTGAGGAAAAAAAATGAGAATGATCTTTACCGAGTTGAGATTTACCTGAAGATAGATCTGATCAATAAGGTATATCTTAAATCTTCATTCTCTTTTATCCTAATTTTTTTAGAAATCACAACCCATTATAGTTAGATTTCATTGAATTATTACAATGATCTAGGTTTGAGTTAGAAACTAAATGTCAATCATTTGTACGATTCTAGTAAATCACGTCAGATTAGTAATATTAGATTAAATTTTTATCAGGTCAGATTAGTAATATTAGATTAAATTTTTATCATAGCTAAATAAATAGATTAAAGATAGAAAGGCCAAGAAAACTTTTGAATAGGAAACACTGAGATAAAGGAAAGATTTGGAAATAGAGATGATCACTAGAAATTTGGAATGCATGAGAACAGAATGAAAAGGAAAAGGATAAAAAAAAAAGATTAGAGAATTAAAAACCACAAACTGTAAACACATAGGGTAAATATAGAGAGTAGTAAAACCCAGAATAACTTGAAATAGCTGTATCTACTTTCTTATACAATAGTAAATGTAACCACCCGAAAAAAAAAAAAGATAATAATAATAAGTAAATAATAATTATAAATAAATAAAAATAAATAAAAATAAAAGTAAATTATCGTCTCTCTCCCCACCTTCCCCTAATATCTCCCCAATCCCTCCAACTGTAAAATGATCTGCAAAAAAAACAAGAAAGGAAAGAGAAACAAAAATGTCAGATTTTGGGAAGGAAAAAATGAGAGAAAGAAACATAGGAAAGATCACAGATTTTGGGAGAGAAGAATTGGAGATGACCTTCACTTCAGGCAGATCTAATAGGGATGGAAAGAGATAGAAAAGTCATCGGTAAGTTAGATCTCATTTTCTTTTATTTTTGCGAGATAGAAAAGTTATCTTAGATCTCTCTTTCAATTATTTAGATTTTTGGATATGGGATCGAAAATCAAAATTGGGTGTGTCAATTGCATCTAAATTGAATCATCATTTTGAGGAAAGAGAAGAAAATCATAATGGATGGATGCATAGCCATTTTTACTCAAGGAAAAATTAAAATAGTTTGGAAATGGTTAATGACAGTAGTTTTAGGAAAGAAAAGAAAAATTTAAAATCATTTATCAAATTAATTAGAATCAGATTTCCACCTACATTACTCAGTTATTTAGATGTTAATTAGCATCATGTCAGATCTTTGAATGAGATCATAGATCTTCTTCTTTGTACCATTATTGAGAATTAGATCAACCCTTCATTTACTAAACTGCTAGAATTAAATAGGAAAGAAAAGAATTGAACAAGAATTAAACACAAGAATTAAACAAGAGGTTTGGAAAAGAATTAAACCGAGAAAGGTTTGAAATGAATTAAACAGAGAGAGAGGTAAAGAAAAATATATATACATATATTTAATTAAGTACAGAAGAAAAGAAAGAGGTAAAGGAAAGGAAATTATATATATTTAACTAATTAAATACAGTAAAGAAAAGAGAGAGACAGTGGGGAGGAAAATGGAAGATTTGGTGAACAGAAACAATTTTACAGAGTAAATACATAGAGTAAAAAAAAA